>NC_073401.1:29572495-29632495 GCF_028641065.1 Leucoraja erinaceus
CCCACCCCCCCCCACACCCCCACGTTCGCGTCATCGCGGTGATTTGACAGACGGGAGGACAAATCAGGTCATCTCAAGATTTTTTAAACAGCTAATAACTTTTTTATTTTCATAGATCGGAAACAACATCCTCGGGGCTGCGCAAGAGCAGAACACTCTTGTGAGTCAAGCTGGCCAAAAATCATAGTGCTATAGGGTAGCGTTTTTCTAAAATCAATATACAGCGCAGACAGGAAGTGGTCAAGAAGCACGGTGAAATATTGTTGGGCCCTTCCACACACTGAGCTTCTTTCTAGCATAATCACTGACATTTAGCCGACTGCTGAGAACAGATGTTGGAGAGTACGTCAGTATCCTGTTTGCCGTCAGCTCAGGTGGTGACTGCAGTAGGTCGCTCTGACTCGCTACATGATTAACAAGGCAACCTGAGCCAGCTTCTTTGCAGAGGTTGACAATTGTGGGCTCTTTGTCATTTCAGGTGTAATAGAGCTTATATATATATATATATATATATATATATACTAGACCAAGTGCAGACCCGTTGGGTCTGTTCCCCCAACGTGTGGTTGTGGGGGTGGGAGGCGGCATGCAGTGTCACACACACTAACTATCCCCCCCGCACTCACACTAATTACCTCCCTTGATATTATATTAATATTATTAATTTGCTCCTTTTACCCCATAACCAGGTCTTAAATGACCTCCCCTTTTTTCTAAGACCGTGGCCCCTGGTTCTGGACTCGCCCGAGTCTAAGCCATGATTGAATGGCGTAGACTTGATGGGCCGAACGGCCTAATTCTGCTCCTAACACATGCCCTATGAACTACCTCCTTTCGACTCGTGATCGTTTTTATAGTTCTGTTTTATTTTCTGTAGCTGTAACACTGTTATTCGCCACCCTCGGTTCCAGAGTCACGGCCTCTGATAGTTGGTGGAGTGGAGGAGAAGCTTACGGAGAGTTGGTATGTCAAGGAGGATTCTCGCGAATGTCTACGGGTGCACAGTAGAGGGTATGCTGACTGGTTGCATCGTGGCTTGGCGCAGCGGTAGAGTTGCTGCCTCACAGCGCCAGGGACCCGGGTTCCATCCCGACTACGGGTGCGGTCTGTGCGGAGTTTGCACGTTCTCCCCGTGACCTGCGTGGGTTTTCTCCGGATGCTCCAGTTTCCTCCCACGCTCCAAAGACGTGCATGGTGTGTGTAGGGCAGTGTTAGTGTGCGGGGATCGCTGGTCGGTGTGGACTCGGTGGGCCGAGGGACCTGTTTCGACCTTCTAGCTATACAGACAGTGAAACTGAATAGGACGACATTGAAGCTAGCACGACAACTAGGATGGGGGGAGCCATCCGTGAGTCACGGCGCCAGACGGCGGAGGGCTCGACCCGAGCCGGCTGCCTGCCCCTTTTCCGGGGTTACATCCGTGCCCGGGTGGGATTAGAAAGGGAATACGCCCTGTCTACGGGCACCCTGAGGGAGTTCCGGGACTGCTGGGCTCCGCAGGGTGTTGAATGTGGATAAATGTGAGGTTATCCATTTTGGTGGCAAAAACGAGAAAGCAGACTATTATCTAAATGGTGGCCGATTGGGAAAGGGGGAGATGCAGCGAGACCTGGGTGTCATGGTACACCAGTCATTGAAAGTAGGCATGCAGGTGCAGCAGGCAGTGAAGAAAGCGAATGGTATGTTAGCTTTCATAGCAAAAGGATTTGAGTATAGGAGCAGAGAGGTTCTACTGCCGTTGTACAGGGTCTTGGTGAGACCACACCTGGAGTATTGCGTACAGTTTTGGTCTCCAAATCTGAGGAAGGACATTATTGCCATAGAGGGAGTGCAGAGACGGTTCACCAGACTGATTCCTGGGATGTCAGGGCTGTCTTATGAAGAAAGACTGGATAGACTTGGTTTATACTCTCTAGAATTTAGAAGATTGAGAGGGGATCTTATAGAAACTTACAAAATTCTTAAGGGGTTGGACAGGCTAGATGCAGGAAGATTGTTCCCGATGTTAGGGAAGCCCAGGACAAGGGGTCACAGCTTAAGGATAAAGGGAAAATCCTTTAAAACCGAGATGAGAAGAACTTTTTTCACACAGAGAGTGGTGAATCTCTGGAACTCTCTGCCACAGAGGGTAGTTGAGGCCAGTTCATTGGCAATATTTAAGAGGGAGTTAGATGTGGCCCTTGTGGCTAAGGGGAGCAGGGGGTATGGAGAGAAGGCAGGTACGGGATACTGAGTTGGATGATCAGCCATGATCATATTGAATGGCGGTGCAGGCTCGAAGGGCCGAATGGCCTACTGCTGCACCTAATTTCTATGTTTCTATGAATGCATCCTCAATAAGGATTGTATCATAGTTGTATAGTAGTTTATTACGGATATATGTTTGTATTGTATTATGGTGGTGGGTTCTGGCTTGTTTTATTGTAGTGTAAATATTATTTTTAATAATTGAATAAATGTGGTTGTAATAAAAAAAAACAAAAAAAAACTAGGATGGGGAAGGACAGAGAGAGGGAGAGAGAGAGAGGGGATGCGTTAGAGAAATCAATAATCATATGTTCCACCGTGCCACCACAGGTACCACTGAGGTAGTTGAGACACATTTTGAATGAATGTATAAGTTTATTGGCCAAGTATTCACATACAAGGAATTTGCCTTGGTGCTCCGCCCACAAGTATTAACATGACATACAGTGACAGGTTTATGCCCCATCTACACTAGTCCCACCTCCCTGCATTTGGTCCATATCCTTCTAAACCCGTCCTATCCATGTACCTGTCTAAATGTTTCTTAAACGTTGGGATAGTCCCAGCCTCAACTACCTCCTCTGGCAGCTTGTTCCGTACACCCACCACCCTTTGTGTGAAAAAGGTGCTGGACTCAGTGGGACAAAGGGCCTGTTTTCACGCTGTATCTCTAAACTAAACTAAATTAAACCATTGAGTCACTCAAGCTTTCTTTGTGTCTATCTGTTATCTGGCCGTCCGAGTTACTCCAGCATGTTGCGTCTGTCTTCGAGATCACTTGTAGTTGCCAAAAGAAGCCACTAGATGTCTGGGAAACACAAAAGTGCTGGAGAAACTCAGCGGGTGCAGCAGCATCTATGGAGCGAAGGAAATAGGCAACGTTTCGGGCCGAAACCCTTCTTCAGACCCTGAAGACCAGACCCAAATCCAGTCTGAAGAAGGTTTTCGGCCTGAAACGTTGCCTATTTCCTTCGCTCCATAGATGCTGCTGCACCCGCTGAGTTTCTCCAGCAATTTTGTGTACCTTCGATTTTCCAGCATCTGCAGTTCCTTCTTGAACACCAGATGTCTGGGAAATTTGTGCAGAGTGACCAAGTGCCAGGTTCCTCTCAGCCCCAATCCCAAACGCCTCTTCTTGGTTTAAGATCAAAAATGGACACAAAATGCTGGAGTAACTCAGCGGGACAGACAGCGTCTCTGGAGAGAAGGAATGGGTGACGTTTCGGGTCCAGACGCTTCTTCAGGCTGGTTAGGGACAAGGGCAACGAGAGATATAGACGGTGATGTGGAGAGATACAGAACAATGAATGAAAGATTTGCAAAACAGTAACGATGAGAAAGGAAACAGGGGCCATTGTTGGCTGTGCTTTGTTGGGTGAGAACGAGAAGCTGGTGCAACTTGGGTGGGGGAGGGATGGAGAGAGAGGGAATGCCGGGGTTACTTGAAGTTAGAGAAATCAAAGGTACACAAAATTGTTGGAGAAACTCAGCGGGTGCAGCAGCATCTATGGAGCGAAGGAAATAGGCGACGTTTCGGGCCGAAACCCTTCTTCAGACTGATGGGGGGTGGGGGGGTGGAGAAGGAAGGAAAAGGGGAGGAGGGGGAACCCGAGGGCGGGCGGATGGGAGGAGACAGCTCGAGGGTTAAGGAAGGGGAGGAGACAGCAAGGGCTTCAGAATTGGGAGAATTCAACGTTCATGCCATCCGGACGCAAGGTCCCCAGGTGGAATATGAGGTGCTGTTCCTCCAATTTCCGCTGTTGCTCAATCTGGCAATGGAGGAGACCCAGGACAGAGAGGTCGAATTGGGAATGGGAGGGGGAGTTGAAGTGCTATTAGAGAAATCAATATTCATACCACTGGGCTGTGAGTTGCCCAAGCGAAATATGAGATGCTGGTCCTCCAATTTGCATTTAGCCTCACACCGACAATGGAGGAGCCAAAGTCAACCAACTTGTCTGATTACTCCAGCATTTTATATTGCCTGAGTTACTCCAGCATTATGTGTCCCTCATATTTTACTAGGACAGCTTACACCCCAGCGGTATGAACATTGACTTCTCTAACTTCAAGTAACCCTTGCTCTCCCTCTCTCTCCATCCCCTCCTCCTTCCCAGTTCTCCCACCAGTCTGACTGTCATTACATTTTATCTCTGTTTGCTTCGTTGTCACCTTCTCCCAGCTAACGATGATCTATTCTGCATCTCCCTTGATCCCCATCCCCTTTGATGTCCCGTGTTCACACCTTACCCTTCTTTATCTCTATGTCTCCCCCTCCCCTGACTGCCACTGAAGAAAGGTCTCGACCCGAAACGTCACCCATTCCTTCTCTCCAGAGTTGCTGCCTGTCCCGCTGAGTTACTCCAGCATTTTGTGTCTATCTTCGGTGTAAACCAGCATCTGCAGTTCCTTCAGACACAGCTTTTCTGGTCTGGGACTCAGTCTAAGCCAGTCATGACTGGGCTTGCATTCACTGGAATTTAGAAGGATGAGAGGTCATCTTGTAGGAACATATAAAATTCTTAAAGGATCGGACAGGCTAGATGCAGGAAAATGTTTCCCCATGTTGGGGGAGTTCAGAGCCTGGGGTCACACAGTTTAAGAATAAGGGGTCGGCCATTTAGGACTGAGATGAGGAGAAACTTTTTCACCCAGAGAGTTGTGAATCTGTGGAATTCTCTGCCGCAGAAGGCAGCGGAGGCCAATTCACTGGATATTTTTCAAGAGGGAAGGAAGAAAGAGACGTTTCGGCTCGAGATCCTTCTTCAGACTGAGTGTCAGGAGTGGAGGGAGACACGGAGATAAGGAAGGGTAAGGTGTGAAAACGACAAATCAAAGCAGACAATGGTAAGGAAATGTAGAATGGGTCATTGTTGGTTGAGGGGAATGTCACCAAGGAGGCATAATTGGAGGGACATGGGCAAAACGGGAGGCAGGTGGGACAAATGTAGATGATGCATGTTTGAGGCCGGTGTGGGCAAATTGGGCCAAAGTGTGACAGTTCTTTTATCATCAGCATACGTCAGGCTTGTCGCTCGAATCGATCTGACTGGGGGGGGGAGGGGAGGGGTCGCTTTTGGAGGTGCGTGTGGACATTTCACAGTGAGATTACAACTTACAACAAATTACACAACTTGCGAATACCAGGCAATACATAACCTTTTTTTTGTTTAAAAGAAAAAGAGGGAAGTAAATAGTTGTTGCAGGAGTGTTCTTGCAGTTAAAAAACAGAAAGGTCAAAAGAGAATGGAGCGGCTGGGCGTGCACACTCTGGAGTTTAGAAGGATGAGAGGGGATCTTATTGAAACATATAAGATTATTAAGGGCTTGGACACGCTAGAGGTAGGAAACATGTTCCCGATGTTGGGGGAGTCCAGAACCAGGGGCCACACACAGTTTAAGAATAAGGGGGTAAGCCATTTAGAACGGAGACGAGGAAACACTTTTTCTCACAGAGAGTGGTGAGTCTGTGGAATTCTCTGCCTCGGAGAATTCCACAGTGGAGGCTGGTTCTCTGGATGCTTTCAAGAGAGAGCTAGATAGGGTTCTGAAAGATAGCGGAGTCAGGGGATATGGGGAGAAGGCAGGAACGGGGTACTGATTGGGGATGATCAGCCATGATCATATTGAATGGCGGTGCTGGCTCAAAGGGCCGAATGGCCTCTACTCCTGCACCTATTGTCTATTGTCTAATAAATCCCTCACATACACACACACACATATATTGAGAACACACACACATATAGATATTTTAAAATCACAGTTAGATATTTACATATATCTCACACACATAGATATTTAGAAATCACACACACACACAGTTAGATATGTATAAATTCCTCACACACAGTTAATTATTTAGAAATCTCACACACAGATATATAAAAATCACATACACACACATATATATATTTACAAACCCCTCACAATCATAGTTAAAAATCACACAGTTAGTTAGATTAAAAAATCACACACACAGTTAGATATTTACAACTCTCTCTCACGGTAGAGTAGACTTGATGGGCCGAATGCCCTAATTCTACTCCGATCACTTAAGACCTGATGACTTCATGACACAGTTGGATATTTAGAAATCTCACACACACACACACACACACACACACAGTTAGATATTAACAAATCTCTCTGTGAGAAATTTAGAAATCTTACAAACATTTAGAAATCAGACAGATATTTACAAATCACACACACACACATATTTAGAAATCAGTTATTTAGAAATCTCACACACACACAGTTAGATATTTAGAAATCAGTTATTTAAAAATCTCACACACACACACACAGAGTTAGATATTTAGAGATCACACACAGTTAGACATTCACTGATCTTTCCACGGTCGCTGTTGGCCCGTTGAGTCCCTCCAGCAGCTTGTTAGTTGCTCCCGGTTCCCGCACCTGTAGTCACTCTGTCGTGTCGACTTTTACACGGGCATTTTGGAGTAAACGGCACAAATAAACCAAAACCTCCTCCGGCAAGCTTGCAGTTGAAGCTCGGATTCGGTCCTGGGCCACGCCGTCGCCACGGTTTACAATGTAACCCAAGGCTTGTTCCCTGCGTATAATGTAGCAGTGAATTGTAACAACGTGTGGACTAGTCACTACATTGCAGTCCCGACCTCCCGTCATTTAGCCAACTCTTCACCCCCCACCCCCCCTCGCCCCTGTCGTCTCTCCCCTCCCCTCTCTCCCCTCCCCTCCCCTCTATCCACCTCTCCCCCTCCCTCTCCCCTCTCCCTCTCTCTCCCCTTCTCTCCCCTCCCCCCTCCCTCCCTCCTCTCCCCTCCCCTCTCTCCTCCTCCCTCTCCCTCTCTCATCCTCCTCTCCTCTCCCCTCCCCTCTCCTCCCTTCCCCTCTCCCCTCCCCTCCCTCCTCTCTCCCTCTCCTCCCCTCTCTCCCCTCTCCCCCTCTCCCTCTCCCCTCTCCCTCCTCCTCCTCTCCCCTCCCTCTCTCCCTCCCCTCCCCTCCCTCCCTCTCTATCCTCCCCTCCCTCTCCCCCCTCCTCCTCCCCCCCCCTCCCCTATCCTCCTCCCTCCTCCCTCTCCCCTCCCCTCTCCTCTTCCCTCCCTCTCTCCCCCTCCCTCCCCCCCACTCTCCTCTCCCCCTCCCCCCTCCATCTCCCCCTGCCTCCCTCTCCCCCTCTCTCCCCTCAAGGTGAAGGGGAAAAAGATTTAACAGGAATCTGAGGGGGTAACTTTTTCACACAAAGGGCAGTGGGTGTATGGAACAAGCTGCCAGATAATGTAGTTGAGGCTGGGACTATCCCAACGTTTAAGAAGTACATGGTCTGAAGATGGGTGTCTGCCCGAAACGTCGCCTATTTCCTTTGTTCCATAGATGCTGCCTCACCCGCTGAGTTTCTCCAGCATTTTTGTCTACATGGATAGGACAGGTTTAGTGGAATATGGGACAAACGCAGGCAGGTGGGATTAATGTAGCTGGGACATTGTTGGCTGGTGTAGGCGAGGTGGGCCGAAGGGCCTGTTTCTATGCAGTATCACTCTATGAATGTGACCACAATGCAGTGGCTCTGATATCCACTATCTGGGGAAGGGTGCGCTGGCTCTGGAGAGGGTCCAGAGGAGGTTTACAAGAATGATCCCAGGAATAAGAGGGTTAACGAATGATGAGCATTTGTCGGCACTGGGCCTGTACTCGCTGGAGTTTAGAAGGATGAGCGGGAACCTCACTGAAACATACAGAATAATGAAAGGCTTGGATAGAGTGGATGTGGAGAGGATGTTTCCACTAGTGGAAGAGTCTAGGACGAGAGGTCATAGCCTCAGAATTAAAGGACGTTCGTTTAGGAAGGAGATGAGGAGAAATTTATTTAGTCAGAGGGTGGTGAATCTGTGGAATTCTTTGCTGTGGAGGCCAAGTCAGTGGATAGATAGATTCTTTTTTAAGGCAGAGGTAGATAGATTCTTGATTAGTACTAGTGTCAGAGGTTATGGGGAGAAGGCAGGAGAATTGGGTTGGGAGGGAGAGATAGATCAGCCATGTTTGAATGGCGGAGTGGACTTGATGGGCCGAATGGCCTAATTTCACCCCTATCACTGATGACCTTCAGTCTATCACGAAGAGCTTCGAGAGGCTGGTCTTGGTGCCATTTTAACAGCAGCCTCCCAGGTGGATCGAATCCGCAATCCACCTTCTGCCACAACACCCACCCTGGCTCCGCTCTCGATTCACCCCCGCAATCGGGATGGAGGTACAGGAGCCTGAAAACTGTAACATCCAGGTTCAGGAATAGCTGCTTCCCCACAGCCACTGGGCTGTCAAACACCACAACCTCCAAATAAGCTCTGAACTACAATAGACCTATTATTATTATTATTGGTGGAGGCATAGAGAGATACAGTGTGGAATGTGTGCATGTGTGTGCGTGCATGTGTGTGTGTGTGTGCATGTGTGTGTGTGCATGTGTGTGTATGTGTGTGCATGCGTGCATGTGTGTATGCGTGTGTGTGTATGTGTGTGTGTCTGCATGTGTGTATGCATGTGTGTGCGCGTGTGTGTATGTGTGTGTGCGTGCATGCTTGTATGCGTGCGTGCGTGTGCGTGTGCATGGGTGCGCGTGTGCATGTGTGTGTGCATGTGTGTGTGCATGTGTGTGTGTGTGTGCATGTGTGTGCATGTGTGCGTGTGTGTGTGTGTGTGTGTGCATGTGTGTGTGTGTATATTTTCCACACACTGAACTTTTTTTTCTCTCTCTTTTATTATATTGTTTAAAGCGTACTATGTTTAAATATTGTGTTGTGCTGCTGCAAGGAAGACTGTCATTGTTCTATCTGGGACACAGGACGATAAAACACTCTTGACTCTTGAGGTCCCTAGCCTCCTCCTGCTATACCTGGGTTACCTGGACACCTCCAGCTGCAAACTCCTCTATATTTAAGAGTGGTGCAGTGGCAGAGTTCTCTGCCTCACAGCATCCAGTGAACCCAGGTTCGCTCCCGACCTACTCTGTACTCACCGTTCTCCCCGTGACCTTTTTCTCATACTCCTTTCTCCCACTCTCCTCTTCAATCCTCCCCTGTGCAGGCGATCCTTTTCCTCGCTCCCTGGTCTCTTTCGTAATCCATCTCTCTCGGCTTCCTCCGGGTGCCTTTTCTCTCACTCCATCCCTTCTCAGGAGTCCCTTTCTTCGACCCCTCTCCCACTTCTCCCCAATCAGTACCCCGTTCCTCCCCTCCCCATCTCTCTGACTCCCATCTCTCTATCTAGCTCTGTATCTGAGAACTCCTCCACCGCCCTCTCTTCTCCCTCCTCCATACTCTCCTTTTCCCTTCCTTCTACTCCTCTCTCTTTCTCTCTCTTCCTCCCCCCCTCTTCTTTTCCACACTCTCTCCCTCTTTTTCTCTTTCTTAATCCATCTCTCTCTTCTACCCCTTTTCTCCCGATCCCCTTCTCTCCCTTTCTGTCCCTCTCCCACTCTCTCTCTCTCTCATTCTCCCCATCTCTCTCCCTCCTCCTTCTCTCTCCCTGTCCTCTCCTCTCTCCTCTCTCCCTCTCCCCTCTCTTTTCTCTCACCCACTCGTCTTCCCCTCTCCTCCCTCTATCTTCCCCTCCCACTCCTGTCCCCTCTCTCCCCTCCCCCCTTCGCCTCTTTCTCTCTCCCTTCCTCACCTTCCCTCTTATCCCCCCTCTCTCCCTTGGCATCTCTCTCTCCCTCTCCCTTTTTTCCTTCTCTCCCTCTCCCTCCCTCTCTATTTCTCTCTCTCTCTCCTCCCTCCCCTCTCTTTTTTCTCAGTCCTCCCTCCCCTCTCTCTCTCCCCCCCTCTCTCCTATCTATCTCACCCTCTCGCTACACTCTCACTTCCCTCTCTCGCCTTTTCCCCTCTCTCTCTCTCGTGTTGATCTCGCTCTCTCTCCCTCTCCCCCTCTCTCTCCCCTCTCTCTATCTCTCTCCTCTTTATCTCCCCTCTCCTCTCTCCCTCTCTCTCTCCCTCCTTCTCTCTCCCTCCCCCTCTCCCTCTCTCCCTCTCTCTCCTCTCTCTCCCTCCCTCTCTCCCTCCCTCCTTCTCATCTCCCTCTCTCTCTCTCTCCTCTCTCTATCTCTCTCATTCCCTCTCTCCCTCTCTCTATCTCCCTCTCTCCCTCCCTCCTCTCTCTCTCATCTCTCTCTCTCTCTCTCTCTCTTCTCTCTCTCCCTCTCTCTCTCTCTCTCTCTCTCTCTCCCTCCTCTCTCTCTCTCCTCTCTCTCCTCCTCTCTCTCCTCTCTCCCTCCCTCTCTAGAGTTGGGGGCTATCCACTCATGCATAGCTCCCCAACTCTAGAGAGGGAGGGAATGACTAAATAATGTTAGTGTGTGTGTGACTCTCTCCTCTCTCCCTCCCTCTCTCACACATTCCCTCCCTCTCCCCCGGGCACTGGGTCAGGGTTTGAGTCTCCGCACGTCACGGGCAGCAAGATGGCGCAGGGGAGAGGGTGAAGGCGCCGGTGTGGAGCCGTCCACCAGCCCGGCCCATGTCTCCAGGTACATCCCCTGCCCCCTCCTCTCCTCTCCTCCCTCCTTCCCTCCCTCCCTCTCCTCTCCTCCCCCATCCCTCTCCCCCCTCCCCTCCCTATCTCCCCCCTCTCTCTCCCTTCCGCTCCCTTCCTCCCCCTCTCTACTCTACCCCCCCTCATCCCCCTCCCTCTCCCTCTGCCTTACTAGTTCCCCTTGCCACTCTCCCTCCATGCCTTTCTCTTTCCTCTCTCTCTCTCCCCATTCCGCCCTCTCTACTCCCCCCCCCCCTTTCCTGACCCCTTCCCTCTCTCCCTCTATCTCTCTGTTCTTCCCTTCCCCCTCTCTTTCTCTCCCTCTTCTCCCTCTCCACCCCTTTCTCTCTCCTCCCCTTCCCCCTCTCTCTTTCCCCTTTCTCCCCTTCCTTCCCTCTCTCCCTCCTTTCTCCCCTTCCCCCTCTCTCCCTCTTCTCCCCCCTCCCTTTCTCCCTTTCTCTCTCTTCTCTCCCTTCCTTCCCTCCCTCCCTCCTTACCTCTCCCCCACCCTCTCTGCCCCATTCCTCCCCTCTTCTCTCCCACATTGAATGCCCACCGCCTTGCATGGCAGAGTGTAGATAATTCCCCACCTCCTGTGTGTGTGTTACAGTCTCTCCGATGCATGTTCAGGATCGGTGCAGACGTGTCGGGAACTCAACCTAACGCTGGTCGGATCAAAGCGGGGGATCCATTGATCAGTGTGTAAAAAGAGGAGAGGGAAAAAAAAAACACCTTAAACTTTTGTTCCTATTTTTTATCCCAGCGTTTTGTAATTCTAGTTAACGTTGGGGCGCTCTTTAAGCGGTTGCAGAGAGGGTGGGTTCGGTGATAAAACATTTGCTGCCTCGATTGCATTAGCTCCGAATTGGGTAATTTTTTAACAACAACAAAAAAAAAAGACCACAGCCTCTCTTGTTTCTACACTGCCCGTCTCTCTCCTCCCCCCCTTTTCCACTGGGCCTGTGTGTGTGTGTGTAAGTGTGTGTGTGTTGGGCACGTTGGCACATCTTCGCCATGGGATACAATCTGGAGGTAAAATAATACTGAATTCAATTATTCACCCCACTTTCTTCCTTTGAGGGCACTTTAGCTCCAGGTTACTTGTTTAATCTGACCCATAGTTTTTTTAATTTTAACACTGGCTGTCTCTTTAAACCCTGTGTGCGCTGAAACGGGAGATTTTAAAGTCTTGTAACACAACCCAGACACTATCTGTTGGTGGCTGCACGAATTGTTATTTTTTCCTCGTTTCCTTTTTATTTTTTTGGAAAGAGAAAAAAAAAAATTCTGTGTATTTATTTCCCCGAGATTCATACATAAATTGATGATTGTATGTGCCGATGTTTCAACTCTCTGCTCAAGGCACAGAGCCAAGTTAAAGCTTGTGTGTGTGTGTGTGTGCTTATGAATAAAATGTGTGTAAACTTGGGAGGGTATGTTGCCAAAAATAAGGAAATGGACTGAAATCCGCTTTGACAAAATATCTTTCTCCCAGAGCTGGGGAAATGTGCATTTTGTGTGGGTGTGTGTGTGTGTGTTTTTTTTTTCTCTCCCTAAATAACTGGTGTGGTATTGAAGAGATGGCAAATAATTTTAACGCTTGTGGCTTGATACAAATTGCAATGTAAATACTGAATAAGGTTATTCACTTCAAAGTGCCAAGCGAAGATTTTTTCGAACACCATTTTGAGTTCTATGTGCAAGGATTTCTGAAGTTGCTTCAGCAGTGCGATAAATCAGTCGAAATGTCGATGATTCAAAAATATTATTTTGCACTAAGATAATGATTCTTCTGGGGGTGTTTGTGAGTAGAGAGATCCTTGTTTAATTTTGGAAATGTATGGCAAAGGTGGCTCAGCGATGGCGTTTAAGAAGGAACTTCAGATGCTGGAAAACTGAAGGTAGACAAAAGTGCTGGAGAAACTCAGCGGGTGCAGCAGCATCTATGGAGCGAAGGAAATAGGTAACGTTTCGGGACGAAACCCTTCCGGGTTTCGTCCCGAAACGTTGCCTATTTCCTTTGGGTTTCGTCCCGAAACGTTGCCTATTTCCTTCGCTCCATAGATGCTGCTGCACCCGCTGAGTTTCTCCAGCACTTTTATCTATCAGCGGTAGAGTTGCTGCCTCACAGCGCAAGGGACCTGTGTTCGATTCTGACCACGGGTGCTGTGTGTACGGGGTTTGTACGTTTTCCCTGTGACCATGAGGGTTTCACCCGGGTGCTCCGGTTTCCTCCCACACTCCAAAGACACGTGGGATTGTAGGTTGTTCAAGAAGGAACTGCAGATGCTGGAAAATCGAAGGTACACAAAAATGCTGGAGAAACTCAGCGGGTGCAGCAGCATCTATGGAGCGAAGTTTCGGCCCGAAACGTTGCCTATTTCCTTCGCTCCATGCAAAGAGTTGAACAATCTCCACTATAGGAAATAGGCAACGTTTCGGGCCGAAACCCTTCCGGGTTTCTCCCGAAACGTTGCCTATTTCCTTCGCTCCATAGATGCTGCTGCACCCGCTGAGTTTCTCCAGCATTTGTGTGTACCTTGGGTTTGAAGGTTAATTGGCTTCTGTAAATTGCCCCGAGTGTGTGTGTAGGATGGCACTAGTGATCGCTGGTCGGCGCTGACTCGATTGACTGTAGGGCCCTTTTCCATGCTGTATCTCTAAACTAAAGTATGAAGTAGGGTCTCAATCCAAAACGTCACCTATTCCTTTTCTCCAGAGATGCTGCTGCCTGTCCCGCTGAGTTACTTTGTCTATCTTTGTCTGGGAAGATATATATTTTTTAATTACAAATTAATTTTGAGTTGTTTCACGCACTGGAAATTAAAATTGACACTTTAAAACACAGAGTGGAGAGGTGATGTGTAACAATTATTTATTGAAGGATCACTAATTGAATCGCTGCAAGTACATGATGTGTTAGGAAGTCCGGTGCATAGGGCTACAAAAAATAAATCAATCGATCAATTCATAAATAAAATAATTTTAAAAATTAATTTTAAAAGCTTGCTTTCACAACAAGGGCTTTTCATTTTAGTGATAGTTCCCCTTAGCTGTAAAACAAGAGTTGTATTATACACATTAAGGATTTTTTTCCTTTTTTTTGTGATTTTATTTTTTTTCCAACTGAATAATTCAGTGTGTTCCCGCGCAAGGTATCGACTTTTGTATCGCCGTGAGTTTCATGTACAGTCAGATGTCTTTTGGGGAAATCCATTAACGATACATTGTCGATGAGTCTTTTGCAGAGAAATTTAGTTCTCTAGTTTTCGGTTTTTAAGAGATAAAACGCGGAAACAGGCCCTTCAGCCCACTGAGTCTGCACCGACTAGTGATACACACACACACGCACACACACACACGCACACAGACACACACACACAGACACACACACACACACACACACACACACACACACACACAGACACACAGACAGAGACACACACACACACACACACACACACACACACACACAGACACACACACACACACACAGACACCCACAGACACACACACACACACACACACACACACAGAGACACACACACACACACACACACAGAGACATGCACACACAGACACGCACACACACAGACATGCGCACACCCACACCCACCCCCACACGCCCACACACACACACATCCACCCACACACGCGCGCACACACACAGACACGCACACATAGACACCCACACCTACACACCCACCCCCCCTCCCAAGTCAATTAATCTACAAACCTGCACGTCTTAGGAGTGTGGGAGGAAACAAAGATTTCGGAGAAACCCCACACATGCCACAGGGAGAACGTAGAGACAGCACCTGTAGTCAGGATCGAACCCGGGTCACTGGCGCTGTGAGGCAGCAACTCTACCGCTGCACCACCGTGCCGCCTTCAATGACAGTTTTGCCGCCCTCAATGACACAAATAAAATGGCAATTTCCAAAACACATCAGAAAGAGAAAGTTTCGATGTGTTTTGGAAATTGCCATTTTGTTTGTGTCGTGCACTGCAGGGGCTCGGTTGGAAATCTCACTTGCGTCTTAAAAAAAATGTCATAAGTTTTATAGGAGCAGAATTAGGCCATTCGGCCCATTGAGTCATTCAACAGTTTCGTTTATTGTCACGTGTACAGTGAAAAGCGTTGTGCTGCGCGCTAACCAGTCAGCGGGAAGACAACACATGATTACAACTGAACCGTCCACTGCGTACAGATACATGATAAAATGAATAACATTTTAGTGCAAACTAAACATAGAAACATAAAATAGGTGCAGGAGTAGGCCATTCGGCCCTTCGAGCCTGCACCACCATTCAATGTGATCATGGCTGATCATCCAACTCAGTATCCTGTACCTGCCTTCTCTCCATACCCCCTGATCCCTTTAGCCACAAGGACCACATCTAACTCCCTCTTAAATATAGTGGAGAACATAGATAGGTGACGTTTCACAGAGTGCTGGAGTAACTCAGCGGGTCAGGCAGCATCTATAGAGCTAAGGAAATAGGCAACGATTTGGGCCGAAACCCGTAAGGGTTTCGGCCCGAAACGTTGCCTATTTCCAGAAAGATTTCGGCCCGAAACGTTGCCTATTTCCAGAAGGATTTCGGCCCGAAACGTTGCCTATTTCCTTAGCTTCATAGATGCTGCTGCACCATAACTCAGTGGGTCAGGCAGCATCTGTGAAGAACATGGATAGGTAACGTTTCACAGGCAGCATCTATGGAGCTAAGGAAATAGGCAACGTTAGGCAAATGGCCGAAACCCGTAAGGGTTTCGGCCCGAAACGTTGCCTATTTCCAGAAGGCTCCGTATCCCGTACCTCCGTATCCCGTACCTGCCTTCTCTTCCATACCCCCGATCCCTTTAGCCACAAGGGCCACATCTAACTCCCTCTTAAATAACTCCCTCTTAAAGTCCGATCAAAGATAGTCTGAGGGTCTCCAATGAGCTTCTCTAACTTCAAGCAATCCAATATTTGATCCGAGTTTACTGGACTTTATAGATAATAGGTGCAGGAGTAGGCCATTCGGCCCTTCGAGCCAGCACCGCCATTCAATGTGATCATGGCTGATCATCCACAATCAGTACCTCGTTCCTGCCTTCTCCCCATATCCCCTGACTCCGCTATTTTTAAGAGCCCTATCTAGCTCTCTCTTGAAAGCATCCAGAGAACCCGCCTCTATATTGCATTAAACGTTATTCCCTTTATCCTGTATCTGTACACCGTGGACGGCTCGATTGTAATCATGTATTGTCTTTCCGCTGACTGGTTGGCACGCGACGAAAGGCTTTTCACTGTACCTCGGTACACGTGACAATAAAATAAACTGAACTGTACCGCATGCCTGTGCAGGAAGGAACTGCAGATGCTGGTTTACGCTGAAGATATTAACAAAATGCTGGAGTAACTCAGCGGGACAGGCAGCATCTCTGGAGAGAAGGAACGGGTAACGTTTCAGGTCAAGACCCTTCTTTCATAGAAACATAGGAACATAGAAATTAGGTGCAGGAGTAGAGGCCATTCGGCCCTTCGAGCCTGCACCGCCATTCAATATGATCATGGCTGATCATCCAACTCAGTATCCCATACCTGCCTTCTCTCCATACCCCCTGATCCCTTTAGCCACAAGGGCCACATCTAACTCCCTCTTAAATATAGCCAATGAACTGTGTGGCCTCAACTACCTTCTGTGGCAGAGAGTTCCAGAGATTCACCACTCTCTGTGTGAAAAAAGTTCTTCTCATCTCAGTTTTAAAAGGATTTCCCCCTTATCCTTAAGCTGTGACCCCCTTGTCCTGGACTTCCCCAACATCGGGAACAATCTTCCTGCATCTAGCCTGTCCAACACCTTAAGAAATACGTTTCAGACCCGAAACGTCACTCAAGTCAAGTGTGTTTTATTGCCATGTGTCCCAGATAGAACAATGAAATTCTTACTTGCTGCAGCACATCTCAATATGTCATCAAACTAAATAATGTAATGAAAATATAAGAACAAACAATAACAGTGCAATAATAATAATAATAGTCTGTGTAGTTCAGAGCTTATTTTGGAGGTTGTTGTGTTTAATAGCCTGATGGTTGTTGGGAAGAAGCTGTTCTGAAAGAAGGGTTTTGGCCCGAAACGTTGCCTATTTCCTACGCTCCATAGATGCTGCCGCACCCGCTGAGTTTCTCCAGCACTTCGATTTTCCAGCATCTGCAGTTCCTTCTTGAACAAGCTGTTCCTGAACCCGGACGTTACAGATTTCAGGCTCCTGTACCTTCTTCCCGATGGCAGTGGTGAGATGAATGTGTGGCCAGGATGGTGTGGGTCTCTGATGAAGTTGGCTGCCTTTGTCAGGCAACGACTGCGATAGACCCCTTCCATGGTGGGGAAGTCGTCTCCAGGGATGCTGCCTGTCCTGCTGATTTACTCCAGCATTTTTCCATGAATCTTCACCCGATATTATGTCTGTGTGTCAGTGCCGCGCATGTAGAACGTGGACTAAAAGCAGGCGAGATACAGCGTGGAAACAGGGAGGGACACGGAGAGAGGGGACACAAGGGTTACATGAAGTTAGAGAAGTCTATGTTCACACCACTAGGTTGTGCCCGGATGATGCCTGGTTTCAGCTACAGGCAGAGGTTGGATGAACTTGGTTGTAAAATCCCTTTTATATGCAGAGTTATGCAGAGAGGGAGTTAGAGTGGCCCTTGTGGCCAAGGGGATCAGAGGGTATGGAGAGAAGGCAGGTACGGGATACTGAGTTGGATGATCAGCCATGATCATATTAAATGGCGGTGCAGGCTCGAAGGGCCGAATGGCCTACTCCTGCACCTAATTTCTATGTTTCTATGTTTATCAAGGGGTCAAACAACCTCTGCAGTGGCAAGAGGTTTGGTCGATGTTTCGGGTCAGGACTCTAAGCGACCCGAGAGGTCAACGTGGGAGGAAACTGGAGCACCCGGGGGAAACCCACGAGGTCACGGGGAGAAGGTACAAACCCCACGCACAGACAGCTCCCCAGGTCAGGATCGAACCTGGGTCTCTGACGCCTTGAGGCGCCAACTCTACCGCTGTGCCACCGTACCTCTCTTGTAGCTGGGGAGAAAATCCAGTGGCCTCCACCCAGCGTGTGACATTCATCACCAGCTCTGAAAAGCTAATTCCAACACAAGCTGGTAATTAGAAAAAATAAAGGCAATACTCAGTGGGTCAAACAGTCACCATGGAGAGGATGATGCTGCCTCACCCGCTGAGTTCCTCCAGCATTTTTGTCTACCTTCGTGTGATCGGGTGATCGATGGTCAGATTGGACTCGGTGGTTCCCATGTTGTATCGTTCAATCAATCAACGAAAATATAGGGTTGTTTTGATATTTAAACTGCATGGCGGTAACATATTTGAATAACACAAAATCAACCTGAAGAAGGGACCAGACCGGAAATATCGTCTGTCAATCCCCTCCACAGATGCTGCCTGACCCGCTGAGTCTCCTGCCAGCGAGAATTCCTAATATCTGGAATATTGTTTGCATTAAAGTGCCTGAGCATTTACGTGGATCAGGCAGCGTCTGTGGTGGAAAACGCATGGATGATGTTTCGAGCGCCCTGGAGAGGAAAAAACTACAAAAAGTAGTAAACACTGCCCAGTCCATCATCAGCTCTGACCTCCCTTCCATCGAGGGGATTTATCGCAGTCGCTGCTTCAAAAAGGCTGGCAGCTTCATCAAGGACCCACACCATCCTGGCCACACACTCATCTCCCCGCTATCTTCAGGTAGAAGGTACAGGAGCCTGAAGACTGCAACGTCCAGGTTCAGGAATAGCTACTTCCCCACAGCCATCAGGCTATTAAACCTGGCTCGGACAAAACTCTGAACATTAATAGCCCATTATCTGTTATTTGCACTTCATCAGTTTGTTTATTCACGTGTGTGTGTATATATTTATATAATGGTATATGGACACACTGATCTGTTCTGTAGTCAATGCCTACTATGTTCTGTTGTGCTGAAGCAAAGCAAGAATTTCCTTGTCCTTGTCCAGGGTACTTTTCCCTGCAACTGCAGGAGATGCAACACCTGTCCCTCTACCTCCCCCCTCGACTGTTTAGGTCCTTGGATGGAGTCAAGGGGGGAGGGAAAGCGACAAGTGTAGTATTTTTTTGGTTGGAGCGGACTGGGTGGGCCAAGGTGCTGATTTCGGCGTTGTATCTCTAAACCAAACTCAGGAAAACATAATGCCAGACTAACTCAGCGGGTCAGGCAGCATCTCCAGAGAAAAAGAATAGGTGACGTTTCGGGTCGAGACCCTTCTTCAGACTAAAAATAAACAGAACCTCCCTTAGAGTTTAAAGACCGGCCCTCTGGACCACGATGACCACACTAGCACTATCCTACACAACAATGGACAATTTTTTACTGAAGCCAATTAACCTACAAACCCGCACGTCTTTGGAAGGTGGGAGGAAACCGGAGCACCTGGAGAAAACCCACGCAGGTCACGGGGAGAACATGCAAACTCCGTACAGACAGCGCCCGTAGTCAGGATTGAACCCGGGTCTCTGGCGCTGTGAGGCGGCAACTCCAGCAGCTTTTGGTGAAGGAATATACAATTAAAAAGTTTATTTTTTAGAGGGGGAGGGGGGGGGGGGGGGGGGGGGGGGGGGGGGGGGGGAATCAGAGTGAGCAAGTCTTCCCCTTGCATGCTGGTATCTTTTTAGAATTGAATGTATAAACGGGGGAAATGGGGATGAAGGAATCTGACAATAACAGGAGCTGATGATAGTTGAAATACTGCTGCACCTTCTGCAAAAATGCTTCATGTTTCCGGTAACTGATGAAGAATCTAGCACTTGAACTCGGGGACATGAGGACACTCAGCCAGTCAAACTTGTTCCACCATTCTGATCCAGAATACAGCCTTTGCTCACATCACGTCAATCCTGTGGGTGTCTATGTGTGTGTGTGTGTGTGTATATGTGTGTGTGTGTGTGTGTGATTGTGTGTGTGTGTGATTGTGTGTGTGTGTGTGTGTGTGTGTGTGTGTGTGTGTGTGTGTGTGTGTGTCTATGTGTGTGTGTGTGTGTGTGTGTGTGTGTGTGTGTGTGTGTGTGTGTGTGTGTGTGTGTGTGTGTGTGTGTGTGTGTGTGTGTGTGTGTGTGTGTGTGTGTGTGTGTGTGTGTGTGTGTGTGTGTGTGTGTGTGTGGTGTGTATGTGTGTGTGTGTCTGTGTATGTGTGTGTGTGTGTGTGTGTGTGTGTGTGTGTGTGTGTGTGTGTGTGTGTGTGTGTGTGTGTGTGTGTGTGTGTGTGTGTGTGATTGTGTGTGTGTGTGTGTGTGTGTGTGTGTGTGTCTGTGTGTGTGTGTGTGTGTGTGTGTGTGTCTGTGTGTGTGTGTGTGTGTGTGTGTGTGTATGTGTGTATGTGTGTGTGTGTGTGTCTGTGTGTGTGTGTGTCCCTTTTTCTATTTTCCTTTTCCATTTTTTCCTCATTCACTCTTTTTTTCCTCCTCTCTTTTTCATTCCGTCCTTCTCCCTTGCCCCCCTCTCCCCCTCCTTCCGCCTCTCTGTCTCTGTCTCTCTCTGTGCTTCTCAATGACGCCAAGTCCTAAAGTTCTAAAATTTTGCAAGAAAATAACAATAGACAACAGACAACAGGTGCAGGAGTAGGCCATTCGGCCCTTCGAGCCAGCACCGCCATTCAATGTAATCATGGCTGATCATCCCCAATCAGTACCCCGTTCCTGCCTTCTCCCCATATCCCTTGGCTCCACTATTTTTAAGAGCCCTATCTAGCTCTCTCTTGAAAACGTCACCCATTCCTTCTCTCCAGAGACGCTGCCTGACCCGCTGAGTTACTCCAGCACTTTGTGTCTACGGTGTAAACCGGCATCTACAGTTCCTTCCTGCATAATCAAATACTTGCATCGGCTTTGTATACGTTTTATTTTTGGAGTGTTAAAGAGTCTAGAGCAGCTCTGTATTTCTAAACTAAACCTCGTGGGTTTTCTCCGAGATCTTCGGTTTCCTCCCACACTCCAAAGACGTGCAAGTTTGTAGGTTTATGCCCCTGTCCCCACTTAGGAAACCTGAACGGAGACCCCGGGAGACTTTGCGCCCCACCCAAGGTTTCCGTGCGGTTCCCGGAGGTTGCAGGTGGTTGCTGGAGGTTGCAGGTAGTGGAAGCAGGTAGGGAGACTGACGAAAACCTCCGGGAACCTCACGGAAACCTTGGGTGGGGCGCAAAGTCTCCAGAGGTTTCCGTTCAGATTTCCTAAGTGGGACGGGTATAATTGTCTTAACTTGAGTAAAATTCGTAAATCGTTCCTATTGTACGTAGGTTAGGCTATGGGTGTATGGGGGGGGGGGGGGGGGGGAGGATCATCCGCTGGTCGGCACGGACTCGGTGGGCCGAAGGGCCTGTTTCCATGCCGTCTCTCCATACTAAACTAAACGATGGGGGTCAAATGGTCCTCCTGTTGACTGCATCAGGCAACTGAACCACCCTACCACAACCAGAGAGCAGTGCTGAACTACTATCTACCTCTGTGATGTCCCTCGGACTATGAAGGGATATGGGGAGAAGACAGGAACGGGTTACTGATGATCAGCCGTGATCACATTGAATGGCGGTGCTGGCTCGAAGGGCCGAATGGCCTACTCCTGCACCTATTGTCTATATTCTACCTATTTCTAAATCCCCCCCCCCCCTCACCTTAAACCCATGTCCTCTAGTTCTCGATCGCCCAACTCAAGGCAAGGGACTCCGTGCGTCTACCCGATCTATTCCTCTGGTGATTTTGTAGACATTCTTGCGCTGTATTGACATTGAGTGTCCAGAACTGCGTTGGGATATCCGCCAGGCTCTTCCTATCCGGACTCCAACCAGCTGCATTGAAACATTGAGCACAATACGGCAATTATCCCAGGAATGATTGGGTTAACATATGATGAGCGTTTGTCGGCACTGGGCCTGTACTCGCTGGAGTTTAGAGGAATGAAGGCGGGGGGGGGGGGGGGGGGCTCATTGAAACGTACTGAATAGTGAAAGGCCCGGATAGAGTGGATGTGGAGAGGATGTTTCCACCAGTGGGAGAGGCCAGAATCAGAGGGCACAGCCTCAGAATTAAAGGACGTTCCTTTAGAAAGGAGATGAGGAGGAATTTCTTTAGTCAAAGAGTCCTCCATTTTGTGGCCATCCATTGGTAGAAGTCCCCCCCAGGCCATCAAGCATGCAAAACCGCTTTAAGGACATGCAAAAATAAAGTTGAAATAATTAAATTATAAACAAAACAGGAGCAGAGAGTGGAAGATGAGGTGAGCAAGTTAATTTGCCACTGGCTGGAGATCTGGGAGAGGCTTTTGGTAATTCTGGGTAGAGTGGATGTGGAGAGGATGTTTCCACTAGTGGGAGAGTCTCAGACCAGAGGTCGCAGCCTCGGAATTAAAGGACGTACCTTTAAGAAGGAGATGAGGAAAAACTTGCCACTTTTTGTCTTGCCCCCACCTTTCTTCCAACTTTCTTCCCCCCCCCCCCACAATCAGTCTGAAGAAGGGTTCCGACTTAAAACGTCACCTATCCATGTTCTACACAGATGCTGCCTGACCCGCTGAGTTACTCCAGCACTCTGTGAAACGTCACCTATCCATGTTCTCCACAGATGCTGCCTGACCTGCTGAGTTACTCCAGCACTCTGTGAAACGTCACCTATCCATGTTCTCTACAGATGCTGCCTGACCCACTGAGTTATGGTGCAACAGCATCTATGGAGCTAAGGAAATAGGCAACGTTTCGGGCCGAAACCCTTCTGGAAATAGGCAACGTTTCGGGCCGAAACCCGGAAGGGTTTCGACCCGAAACGTTACCGATTTCCTTAGCTCCATAGATGCTGCCTAACCCGCTGAGTTACTCCAGCACTCTGTGAAACGTCACCTATCCATGTTCTCCACAGATGCCGCCTGACCCGCTGAGTTACTCCAGCACTCTGTGAAACGTCACCTATCCATGTTCTCCACAGATGCTGCCTGACCCGCTGAGTTACTCCAGCACTTTGTATCTTTCTTTCACCTTCCAGAAAAAACAGCATTTGCAGTTCCCTGAGTCAGCATGTCTGGAGAACATGGATGGGTGACGTTTCGGATCTGGACCCTTCTTGAGACTGATTCTACCAGGGGACTGAAACTGGGAAAGGGAGGTGGGAGTAAGACAAACTAATGTTCCTGCCCGATGTTGGGGAAGTCCAGAACAAGGGGTCACACAGTTTAAGGATAAGGGGAAAGTCTTTTAGGACCGAGATGAGAAAAACATTTTTTACACAGGGAGTGGTGAATCTCTGGAATTCTCTGCCACAGAAGGTAGTTGAGGCCACTGTTGATTGGCTATATTTAAGAGGGAGTTAGATGTGGCCCTTGTGGCTAAAGGGATCAGGGGGTATGGAGAGAAGGCAGGTACAAGATACTGAGTTGGATGATCAGCCATGATCATATTGAATGGCAGTGCAGGCTCGAAGGGCCGAATGGCCTCTACTCCTGCACCTATTTTCTATGTTTCTATCGGATGGAACATAGTGGATATCATTACATGTTAGAGACGGCTGTAAGGACAGCATGGCTAACTTCTCATTCTTACAGCTTTCTATGTCAAGTGTTGGCTTTCTGCTGTAAACCTGTTCTGCTTTGGTTTGGAATGACTGTCTCTGTTTCATGTGTAGGAAGGAATGAGGCTGGTTTACACCGAAGATAGACGCAAAGTGCAGGAGTAACTCAGCGGGACAGGCAGCATCTCTGTAGAGAAGGAACAGGTGAAGGAAGGTCCCGACCCAAAACGTCACCTCTCCAGAGATGCTGCCAGTCCCACTGAGTTACTCCAGCATTTTGTGTCAATAGGCTATATTAATAGACAATAGGTGGAGGTGTAGGCCGTTCGGCCCTTCTAGCCAGTGTGATCCCTTGTTCTGGACTTCCCCGACATCGGGAACATCAGTTTATCATGCTCCCACCTCCCAATGTAATCACGGCTGATCATCCCCAATCAGTACCCCGTTCCTGCCTTCTCCCCATATCCCCTGACTCCGCTATCTTTAAGAGCCCTATCTAGCTCTCTCTTGAAAGCATCCAGAGAACCGGCCTCCACCGCCCTCTGAGGCAGAGAATTCCACAGACTCACCACTCTCTGTGAGAAAAAGTGTTTCCTCGTCTCCGTTCTAAATGGCTTACTCCTTATTCTTAAACTGTGTGGCCCCTGGTTCTGGACTCCCCCAACATCGGGAACATGTTTCCTGCCTCTAGTCTGTCTCTGTTTCATACCCTTTCTGCCCAGTCGACAACTGCCAAGTCAGCATGTGGTTTAACTCACTAATCACCTGTACACACCTTCCCGCTTAACCCCTGCGAAGCTGTCTAGTGATCTAATGGTTCCAGCTATTTTTATGTTTCATATTTGATATTTGATCATCACTTTCAGGTTTAACGTAACGGTACTCAAGAGAGCGGTGCTGAACTACTATCTACCTCTATGTAGATTCTCGGACTATCCTTGATCGGACTTTGCTGGCTTTACCTTGCACTAAACGTTATTCCCTTATCATGTATCTGTACACTGTAAACGGCTCGATTGTAATCGTGTATTGTCTTTCCGCTGACTGGATGGCGCAGCGGTAGAGTCGCTGCCTTACAGCACATGCAGCACTGGAGTCCAGGGTTCGATCCCGACTACGGGTGCTGTCAGTACGGAGTTTGTGCGTTCTCCCCGTGACCCGTGTGGGTTTTCCCCGAGATCTTCGGTTTCCTCCCGCACTCCAAAGACGTCCACTCCAAAGCGTTTGTAGGTTAATTGGCGAGGTGTAAATGTAAATAGTCCCTAGTGGGTGTGTGTGTTTGTGTGTGTGTGTGTGTAGGATAGTGTTAGTGAGCGGGGATCGCTGGTCGGCGCGGACTCGGTGGGCCGAAGGGCCTGTTTCCGCGCTGTATCTCTAAACGAAACTGAGTTACTCCAGCATTTTGTGTCTATCTGAGGAGTTGCATAGTCTACACCCAGACTAGCATTGAATTTGAACCAAGATTGCGTGCAACGGCGTTCAAAAAAGATTGAGATATTAATTCATTATTATTGACTCCAGGTGCTGCCTGTACGGAGTTTGCACGTTCTCCCTGCGAACATGTATTTGCGTATTTCAAAGAAATGCGGCTACTGGCGGCACGGTGGCGCAGCGGTAGAGTTGCTGCGGCACAGCTGGTCGGGGCCCTGCTTCAGACTGGCGGTGCTGGCTCGAAGGGCCAAATGGCCTACTCCTGCACCTACTGTCTATTGTACACGCCTCAGCCTCGACATTACATAGAGTCGCTGCCTCACGGCGCCAGAGGCTCGGGTTCGATTCCGACCTGGGGCGGCTGTCTATAGGGTGATTTCACCAAAGGTCAAATGAGCGTAGATCCCCCCTCACGTGACCGAAAATTTTAACTGGAGGACATATGTCACTTCGGTACCTGTTAGTGAACGGGGAAACACGCACTTTCCCACCCGTTAAAAACATGGAAAACGGCCGATTTTTGAGCTGAAATTTTCTGTGCTAGTCGGGGTGACCGTGAAAATATCGCGTTTGCTCGCTGAATTTCATCAAAAGTAAGGCATTATTAACTTACTTTTGATGAAATTCAGCGAGCAAACGCGATAATTCCCGATATTTTGGATCTTTAAATCTCCACGGCAAATGTCGGCTGTTCACTTCCGCTGTTTTTCCACCTTCAGTTCCCTCTTGTAATTACCTTACTTTCTATCTTTTTTTTTGCCTGAAAATTTAGGTCGCTGTGCTTCACGGTCACCCCGACTAGCACAGAAAATTTCAGCTCAAAAATCGGCCGTTTTCCATGTTTTTAACGGGTGGGAAAGTGCGTGTTTCCCCATTCACTAACATGTACCGAAGTGACATATGTCCTCCAGTTAAAATTTTTGGTCACGTGAGGGGGGATCTACGCTCATTTGACATTTGGTGAAATCACCCTATACCTTCTCCCCGTGACCTGCGTGGGTTTTCTCTGGGTGCTCCTGTTTCCTCCAAAGGCGAGCGGAGGGGGGGGGTTGCAGGTTAATTGCCCCTCTGTAAAATTGCCCCAAGTGTGTAGGTGAGTGGATGAGAAACTTTGTTGCTTCCACCAACACAAAACTACGCCAGCCCAGAGCGTGTTACGCAGCGCCTGTCTGCAGGGAGAACCGTAGGTTGGTTCATAGACGCAACCTGAAAAACAGCGCACCAAGTCCCCGTAAATAATTGATGGTGTCACCAGAGAATGGGGCCATTGTGGTCAGACCAGTGCAGCTCCAGTGTAATCTATCAGACAGCTCACATCCATCTGTTAAAACAAGCCACATCTTCCTTCAGACAGACACAAAGGGCCGGAGTATCTCAGCGGGTCAGGCAGCATCTCTGGAGAGAAGGAATGGGTGACCCTTCAGCTCAACCCGAAACGTCACCCCATTCCTTCTCGCCAGAGACCATTTAAGACTGAGGTGAGAAAAAACGTTTTCACCCAGAGAGTTGTGAATTTATGGAATTCCCTGCCACAGAGGGCAGTGGGGGCCAAGTCACTGGATGGATTTAAGAGTGAGTTAGATAGAGCTCTAAGGGCTAGTGGAATCAAGGGATATGGGGAGAAGGCAGGCACGGGTTATTGATAGGGGATGATCAGCCATGATCACAATGAATGGCGGTGCTGGCTCGAAGGGCCGAACGGCTTCCTCCTGTACCTATTTTCTATGTTTCTATGAGACGCTGCCCGTCCCTCTGAGTTGCTCCAGCACTTTGTGTCTATCTATCTCAGATTATTTTAAAAATAAATTTGGTTAAAGAGAAACTTTCAGCGTCATAAGCAAGCACGGTGGCGCAGCGGTAGAGTCCCTGCCTCACAGCGCCAGAGTTCGATCCTGACCACGGGTGCCGTCTGTCCTGACTTTATACATTTTCCCCGTGACCTGCGTGTGTTGTCCCTAGTGTGTGCAGGATGGTGCTAGTGTACGGGGTGATCGCTGGTCAGCACGGACTCGGTGGGCCGAAGGGCCTGTTTCCACGCTGTATCTCTAAACTAAACTAGAGTGGGTAGACTGTGAACTCCATTTCGACTGGGTGGACAGTCAGAATTGGCTGCAACCTTCCCTCCATTGATGAACTGTACACTGTGGTCCCGTAGCATCACCTATTTCCTTCCCTCCATAGATGCTGCCTCACCCGCTGAGTTTCTCCAGCATTTTTGTCCACCATAGAAGTAGTGGGTGATTGGGTCATCAGGAACAGGATTAGAATTAGGTCATTCGGCCCGTCAAGTCTCTCCCTCCTAACCCCATTCTCCTGCCTTCTACCCATCCCTCTGACACCACTAATTCTCCATTTTTGATTTTTTCCAGCATCCAGTTCCTCTTAAAGGATAGTCCCATTTTCTAGCCTGCCTCTGTTTGTGACTCACCATAACCTCAAGAGGCTTTAAGACACCCCGCGGGGACTGGGCGGGGGGTGGTGGGATAGTCAACGGGGAGAACAGTCTCCAGCAGCATTTTTATAGATTTTTGTACCTTGGTGAGCACACTGGAGTATTGCGTACAGTTTTCTCCAAATAAAAGGACATTATTGTCATCCAGAGACGACATTTTCCAGAGGACTGTCTTATGAAGAAAGACTGGATAGCTCTGTTTATACTCTCTAGAATTTAGTGAGAGGGGATCTCATAGAAACCAAAATTCTTTCAGGCTGATGCAGGAAGATGGTTCCCGATGTGGAGGCAGATAAGATAGGGGAATTCCTTTAAAACCGAGAGAGAGAGAACTTTTTTCATAGACGTGGTGAATCTCTGGAACTCTCTGCGGGGAATGGGCGGGGGAGGGAGTTAGATGGGATTGTGTTCGTGATAGGGGGTAGGAGAGAAGGCAGGTACGGATACTGAGTTGGATTCAGCCATGATCATATCGAATGGCCGAATGGCCTACTCCTGCACCTAATTTCTATGTTTCTATGTTTCTATCGACATGGTGGGCCAAAGGGCCTGTTTGTGCGCTGTGGCTCTCCGACCTTCTGTGGCTAAATAACACATGTTGTACGCTGAGGTTTATAGAAACAGAAAACAGGCGCTGGAGGAGGCCATTCGGCCCTTCGAGCCATTCATTGTGATCATGGCTGATCGTCCACAATCAGTAACCCGTGCCTACACCTTATTGTAGACACCAGTCTGTCTGCCCTAAATTCAACGCTGATCAGTCCAACACGGACATAGTGGGCAAAATGTCCTCTTGTGTTGTCACTAGGCTATGATATACTCACTAGGCATACTCTCTAGAATTTAGGAGATTGAGAGGGGATCTTATAGAAACTTACAAAATTCTTAAGGGGTTGGACAGGCTAGATGCAGGAAGATTGTTCCCGATGTTGGAGAAGTCCAGGACAAGGGGTCATAGCTTAAGGATAAGGGGGAAATCCTTTAAAAAACGAGATGAGAAGAACTTTTTTCACACAGAGAGTGGTGAATCTCTGGAACTCTCTGCCACAGAGGGTAGTTGAGGCCAGTTCATTGGCTATATTTAAGAGGGAGTTAGATGTGGCCCTTGTGGCTAAGGGGATCAGGGGGTATGGAGAGAAGGCAGGTACGGGATACTGAGTTGGATGATCAGCCATGATCATATTGAATGGCGGTGCAGGCTCGAAGGGCCGAATGGCCTACTCCTGCACCTAATTTCTATGTTTCTATGTTTCTATGATTAAACAATTATTGTACAGCTTCATTTTTTTATCAAATTTTATCATAACAAGCACACAGTCAGTCGCCTATTTCCTTCGCTCCATAGATGCCGACTCACCCGCTGAGTTTCTCCACCATTTCAGTCTACCTTCGATTCGGGACGAAACCCAAAAGGAAATAGGCAACGTTTCGGGACGAAACCCGGAAGGGTTTCGTCCCGAAACGTTGCCTATTTCCTTCGCTCCATAGATGCTGCTGCACCCGCTGAGTTTCTCCAGCACTTTTGTCTACCTTTATTCATTGGTATTAACATAGAAACATAGAAACATAGAAACATAGAAATTAGGTGCAGGAGTAGGCCATTCGGCCCTTCGAGCCTGCACCGCCATTTAATATGATCATGGCTGATCATCCAACTCAGTATCCCGTACCTGCCTTCTCTCCATACCCCCTGATCCCCTTAGCCACAAGGGCCACATCTAACTCCCTCTTAAATATAGCCAATGAAGTGGCCTCAACTACCCTCTGTGGCAGAGAGTTCCAGAGATTCACCACTCTCTGTGTGACTCTCAGTATACTCCGTATACTCTCTGTGTATTATTGGCTTCAGTAAAATTTGTAAAGTCTCCCCAGTGTGTGTGGGATAGAACGGGGTGATCGATGGTCGGCGTGGACTCGGTGGGCCGAAGGGCCTGTTTCCACGCTCCATCTCTAAACTATAGACCAAACTAAAAAGAAGGGTCTCGACCCAAGATGTCACCCATTCCTTCCCTCCAGAGATGCTGCCTGTCCCGCTGAGTTATCGCAGTTTTTTTTGTGTCTGGCTTCTTAAACTGAATTAAATGTCCCTTGCTGGGACGTGACCGGATGGTGACCAGCGAGGCAGTGAGGAGCTTACAGGGTGTCATTTCTTTCAGAGACCAGAATCTGAAGAGTTTAGATAAGAGGTTGGAGGGGGTGGCAGAGGCCTGTGCTTGAGCTTGTAACCTCCTTCCCCCTCTCCCCCCTGTTGGGCTGAGCTGTCAGGAGAGGTTTGGCAGGATAGGACCTTACTCCTTGGAGCGCAGGTGGATGAGGAGTGGTCTTAAAGGGGGTGACAGATAGGGTGAGTTTAGTTTGGAGATACGATACAGTCCCTTTGGCCCACCGAGTCAGTGCCGACCAGCGATCCCCGCTTATTAATAAACACACACACACACGCGCACACACACACACGCACACACACACACGCACACACCACACACACACACACACACACACACACACACACACACACACATACACACACACACACACACACACACACACACACACACACACACACACATACCATACACACACACACACACACACACACACACACACACACACACACACACACACACACACACACACACACACACACACACACACACACACACACATACGCACACACACACACACACACACACACACACACACACACACACGCACACACACACACGCACACACACGCACACACACAAACACATACGCACACGCACACACACACACACACACACGCGCACACACACACACACACGCACACACACATACGCACACACACACACACACACACACACACGCACATGCACACACACGCGCACACACACACACACACACTCACGCGCACACACTCACGCGCACACACACACACACACACACTGCACATCTTTGGAGTGTGGGGGGAAACCGAAGATCTCACAGAAAACCCACGCAGGTCACGGGGAGAACATACAAACTCCGTACACACAGCGCCCGTGGTCAGGATCGAACCCTGGTCTCGTGGCGCGGCATTCACTGTAAGGCAGCGACTCTACCGCTGCGCCACCGGAGGATGTATGTCTACGGTGAGAAATTCAACAAGCACAGTAAACCCTTTGTTTTAACGCATCTCTTGGACCCTAAACTTTAGACTTTAGTGATACAGCACGGAAACAGGCCCTTCGGCCCATCGAGTCCGTGCCGACCATCGATCACTGCGTGCACTAGCTCTGTCCTACACACACTAGGGACACTTTACAATTTTCACCGAAGCCAATTACGTCTTTGGAGTGTGGGAGGAAACCGGAGCACCCGGAGAAAACCCACGCAGGTCACGGGGAGAACGTGCAAACTCCGTACAGACAGCGCGTGTAGTCAGGATGGAACCCGGGTCTCTGGCGCTGTGAGGCAGCAACTCTACCGCTGCGTCACCGTGCCGCCTATTGTGTCCTAACCTTATTGAAACATATAAGGGATTGGACACGCTAGAAGCAGGAAACATGTTCCCGATGTTGGGGGAAGTCCAGAACCAGGGGCCACAGTTTATGAATAAGAGGTAACCATTTAGGACTGAGATTAGGAAAAAAAAATTGCACCCAGAGAGTTGTGAGTCTGTGGAATTCTCTGCCTCAGAGAGTGGTGGTGGCCAATTCTCTGGATGCTTTCAAGAGATAGGGCTCTTAAAGATAGCGGAGTCGGGGGATATGGGGGGGAAGGCAGGAACGGGGTACTGATTGTGGATGATCACATTGAATGGCGGTGCAGGCTCGAAGGGCCAAATGGCCTCTACTCCTGCACCTATTGTCTAGTGTCCTATATGTTTACACATGAACTGCTGAAAGGCTTTGGATAGTTCAGTGCCAGCTGGCATTTAATGCAACGTTTTGCACCTCCAGTTGTTTCAATGCTTGGCTTTCATACAGGCGTGGTGCTATTTGGCAGCTCTCATAGAAGCAGCTCCGGTTTTAATTGTTGTTTTTATAAAACAGATGATATCTTGCGTAGCTGGTTTTTGTTAGACTTGGAAACAGATTCCAGTCATCGAGTGGACGATGGCATATGGGGCCACAAGTAACTGCAGATGCTGGAATATTGAGCAGAACACAAAGCCCAGAGATACAGGGTGGAACAGGCCTGAGTGGACCATTTCCATACACTCTGTATTAATCGAGGATGGTACTTAGGTTTGGCAATACTTTAACAATGTAAAGAAAATTTCACTTGATTATTTTTGATAGGAACAGAATTAGGCCGTTCAGCCCATCATTTAATCATGGCTGATCTATCTCTCCCTCTCAACGAGGGGGGGATCTTATAGAAATGAGGGGGGATCTTATAGAAACTTACAAAATTCTTAAGGGGTTGGACAGGCTAGATGCAGGAAGATTGTTCCCGATGTTGGGGAAGTCCAGGACAAGGGGTCACAGCTTAAGGATAGAGAGGAAATCCTTTAGGACCGAGAAGAGAAATATTTTTTCACACAGAGAGTGGTGAATCTCTGGAACTCTCTGACACAGAAGGTAGTTGAGGCCACAGTTCATTGGCTACATTTAAGAGGGAGTTAGATGTGGCTAAAGGGATCAGGGGGTATGGAGAGAAGGCAGGTACGGGATACCGAGTTGGATGATCAGCCATGATCATATTGAATGGCGGTGCAGGCTCGAAGGGCCGAATGGCCTACTCCTGCACCTATTTTCTATGTTTCTAACCCCATTCTCCTGCCTTCTCCCCATAACCCCTGACACCCGTACTAATCAAGAATCTGTCCATCTCTTTCTTTTAAAATCTTTTGATTCATTTTATTCAAAAAACAAAAAACAAATAATAATAAATATAACAGTGATATTAATATGTAGGGATCAGGGTTACATTAACAACAAGTATAACCTAAGTATAAGTCCAGTGTCAAAACACACATTGGGTATCTATCTCTGCCTTTAAAAATATCCATTGACTTGGCCTCCACAGCCGTCTGTGGCAATGAGTTCCACAGATGTTAAGACAAGTGTGAATGGGTGATCGCTGGACAGTACGGACTCAGTGGGCCGAAGGGCCTGTTTCCATGTTGTATCTCTAAACTAAATACAACATTAATCTAATTTCCGGTATCCCTTTGCTTAAAACAGTGGCTGGTGCAAGAAAGAAAAGGGATGTGTTTGGCCGACCAATGACCCGAATATTAATTTCAAGAATGCAGAGTGTAATTTTTTTTAAACGCTGCCTATAGGTGTAGTTCAGCCCCTGTGTTGAGTCGCTGTTTAAACAGGCTAATGTCCCGGTTCTTAATAAAGTAACAAGGTCAAGTTCAAGTGAGTTTATTGTCTTGTGTCCCTGTATAGGACAATGAAATTCTTGCTTTGCTTCAGCACAACAGAACATAGTAGGCATTGACTACAAAACAGATCAGTGTGTCCATATACCATAATATAAATATATACACACATGAATAAATAAACTGGTAAAGTGCAAATAACAGAAAGTGGTTATTAATAATCAGAGTTTTGTCTGAGCCAGGTTTAATAGCCTGATGGCTGTGGGGAAGTAGCTATTCCTGAACCTGGTTGTTGCAGTCTTCAGGCTCCTGTACCTTCTACCTGAAGGTAGCGGGGAGATGAGTGTGTGGCCAGGATGGTGTGGGTCTTTGATGATGCTGCCAGCCTTTTTGAGGCAGCGACTGCGATAAATCCCCTCGATGGAAGGAAGGTCAGAGCCGATGATGGACTGGGCAGTGTTTACTACTTTTTGTAGTCTTTTCCTCTCCAGGGCGCTCAAGTTGCCGAACCAAGCCACGATGCAACCGGTCAGCATGCTCTTAGCAAGACTCTTAACAAGTCCTTAGATTTCCCTGTGAATCAGGGTTATTAAACTTTATAGAGAAAGTGAGCAGATTAGAGAGGTCTCGACACCTATTACTGCCTGACACGCTGAGTTACTCCAGCATGTTTGTGTCTATCTTCGGTGTAAAACCAGTATCTGCAGTCCCTTCCTGCACAGACCATTCTCCTGTCGAGCTTACTTTAGAGATACAGCATGGAAACAGGCCCATCAGAACATCGATCACCCCTTCGCACCAGTTCCATGTTTTTGATTAGTGCGGGTGTCAGAGGTTATGGGGAGAAGGCAGGAGAATGGGGTTAGGAGGAAGAGATGGAAATGGCGGAGAGACATGACGGGCCGAATGGCCTAATTCTACTCCTATTCCTTGTGACCCAATCACCCATTCATAGAAACATAGACATAGAAACATAGAAATTAGGTGCAGGAGTAGGCCATTCGGCCCTTCGAGCCTGCACCGCCATTCAATATGATCATGGCTGATCATCCAACTCAGTATCCCGTACCTGCCTTCTCTCCAAACCCCCTGATCCCCTTAGCCACAAGGGCCACATCTAACTCCCTCTTAAATATAGCCAATGAACTGTGGCCTCAACTACCCTCTGTGGCAGAGAGTTCCAGAGATTCACCACTCTCTGCGTGAAAAAAGTTCTTCTCATCTCGGTTTTAAAGGATTTCCCCCTTATCCTTAAGCTGTGACCCCTTGTCCTGGACTTCCCTAACATCGGGAACAATCTTCCTGCATCTAGCCTGTCCAACCCCTTAAGAATTTTGTAAGTTTCTATAAGATCCCCTCTCAATCTTCTAAATTCTAGAGAGTATAAACCAAGTCTATCCAGTCTTTAATTCCTTCTATGTTCCTTCTATTCCTTCTATGGTAGCAAAAATGCCGGAGAAACTCAGCGGGTGAGGCAGCATCTATGGAGGGAAGGAATAGGTGACGTTTCGGGTCGAGACCCGGAAGGGTCTCGACCCGAAACGTCACCTATTCCTTCGGGATTTCGACCCGAAACGTCACCTATTCCTTTGCTCCATAGATGCTGCCTCACCCGCTGAGTTTCTCCAGCATTTTTGCCTACCTTCGATTTTTCCAGCATCTGCGGTTCTTTCTTCAACATTACTTCCATGGAGTGACTCTGCGGGATAGTCACCATCTCTGGTGGGGGGGGGGAAGAATGGGTGGGTGATGGTTTGGGTCGAGACCCTTCTTCGCCCATTCCTTCTCTCCGGAGATGCTGCCTGTCCTGCTGAGTTACTCCAGCACTTTGTGTCCATCCCAATAGAGTTAAGAGCAAAGATCCCATAGCGAGCACGATAGTCCCCTCCTAACACAACAGCGCGGAAAGTCGGTCATTTCTTCGGCCATTTCAGTAACCCGACCCGACCCGCAGTGTAATCAACGTTTTGCGGGGGAACAGTTTGTGTTAATAAATTATAATTCAGAAAATGACGAGAAGATTTTTCCCAAATAACTCTTATTTTTTACGAGGATGTTTCCGTAACCGCCTTCCGTCTCCCCACTAGTACCCTACGGGATCTTTGGTGCGGAGACGGAAGCCGGTTACGGAAATGGGGCCAAAGATTACCCCTGAATCTGCCCAAGACCATACCACATCTTTTTAGTCGAGAGGACTATCTTCCTCGCTATAGAAACATAGAAAATAGGTCTTAAAAATGGCTTCCCCTTTATTCAAAGACTGTGTGGCCCCTGGTTCTGGACTCGCCCAACATTGGGAACATTTTTCCTGCATCTAGCTTGTCCAGTCCTTTTATAATTTGATGTTTCTTTAGGATCTTTGGTTCAGAGTGTTTTATTGTCATGTGTCCCAGATAGCACAATGACATTCTTCCTTGCTGCAGCACAACAGAATATGTAAACATAGCACACTGTAAACAATATGATAAACGAGAAAAGAAAAAAAAGTTAAGTGTGTGTGTGTACATACTCACGTACACACCCATATATACATATATTATACACACATACTCAAAAAACACACAATAGTGGTGCAACAATAATAATAATAGTCTATAGTAGTTCAGAGCTTATTTGGAGTTTGTAGTGTTTAACAGTCTGATGGCTGCAGGGGAGAAGCAGTTCCTGGACCTGGATGTTACAGTTTTCAGGCTCCTGTATATTCTTGAGGTGAACCAGCATCTGCAGTTCTCCTATACAAGTTTAAAGGCCGGGTGATTCCATGCGGGGACACCTTAGCTAGGGGCTCAGACCAACGGAGAGAACATATCTCAACAGCCTCGAGTAGAAAGGGGGACACAATCTCAAGAGGTTGCAATAAGGGATCGGCTAGGCTTATATTTGCTGGAATTTAGAAGGATGAGAGGGGTAGATCTCAACCGGATGGTTGAGGGCACAGTTCATTGGCTATATTTAAGAGGGAGTTAGATGTGGCCCTTGTGGCTAAAGGGATCAGGGGGTATGGAGAGAAGACAGGGGCGGGATACTGAGTTGGATGATCAGCCATGATCATATTGAATGGCGGTGCAGGCTCGAAGGGCCGAATGGCCTCTACTCCTGCACCTATTTTCTATGTTTCATAGATACATATAACATTATTAAAGGAATTGGACACGGCTGTGCACGATGGGCCGAAGGGCCTGTTTCCGCACTTCCGCAGTGCAGGTGAGACATCTTGGTTGGCATGGGCAAGTTGGGCTGAAGGGCTTGTTCCTAGGCTGGGTGACTCAATGACAGCAGAACATATCCACAGTACGGTCTCTCATCAGTCGAAGGAAGGGTCTTGACCCGAAACGTCACCCATTCCTTCTCTCCAGAGATGCTGCCTGTCCCGCTGAGTTACTCCAGCATCTTGTGTGTATCCACAGTAGACTAGTACGTTTTCTGACACCAATTGAATCTTCATTTCCTTGTTCTATGACAATGAACTTGATTTGGTCGGCCGATGCTTTGCTCTTAGGAAGGAGGAAAGACAAGAAGAATGTTTTATTAAAAGTCAAGCCAATTAACTAAACATTTGCTCTTTCAAATTCCTCCTGTGGGTCTATTAATGATCGGCTAGTGTTTGTTGGCTCGAAAGAAATACTGTACTGTGTTATGAAGCAGGAATCTCATGTAACTTGTTTTATTGAGTGGGAAAGAACTGCAGATGCTGGTTTAAACCGCAGATGGACACACAATGCTGGAGCAACTCAGCGGGGCAGGCAGCATCTCCGGAGAGAAGGAATAGGTGACGTTTCAGGCCAAGACCCTTCTTCAGACTGAGAGTCAGGGGAGAGGGAAAAGAGAGATTGATGTAGAGAGATATAGAACCAATGAATGAGAGCATAGAAACATGTGCAGGACGAGGCCATTCGGCCCTTCGAGCCAGCACCACCATTCATTGTGATCATGGCTGATCGTCCCCAATCAATAACCCGTGCCTGCCTTATCCCCATATCCCTTGACTCCACTAGCCCCTAGAGCTCTATCTAACTCTCTCTAAATCCATCCAGTGATTTGGCCTCCACTGCCCTCCGTGGCAGGGAATTCCACAAATTCACAACTCTCTGGGTGAAAATGTTTTTTCTCACCTCAGTCTTAAATGATCTCCACTTTATTCTAAGACTGTGGCCCCTGGTTCTGGACTCACACAACATTGGGAACATTTTTCCTGCATCTAGCTTGTTCAGTCCTTTTATAATGTTACTAGACCAAGTAGAGGGGGGGGGGGGGGGGGGGGGAGAGGGTAGAGAGTTAGGGCAGAGAGAGAAGGGGCAGAGACAGAGACACAGAGAGAGGGGCAAGAGGGAGAGAGGGTGGAGAGGAGGAGAACAGGGAGGGTGGGGTGAGGGAGGAAAGGTGTGGTGAGGAGGGGAAAGAGAGAGGATGAGAGTGAGGGGGGGGTGAGGTGAGGGGAGGGGGGGGTGCAGGGAAGGGGGGAGGGGGGGTGGAGGGAAGGGGGGTTTAGGGGAGGGACGGTGGGGGAGGGGATGGAGGGGGAGAAAAAGAAAGGGGAGAGAGAGGGGGGGAGTGGAGAGATGAGAGGGGGGGGGAGGGGGGAGGGGAGGAGAGGAGAGAGAGAGAGAGAGAGAGAGAGTGCCTTTTTATTTCAACCCAAACCCCCCAAACAACCATTTGCAGGCCGTGCTTTTTTACTGTAACCATAATTTCATTTTCAAACCACATTAAGGGTACTTACTCACAGTAGTGTGAACATGTGTTCAGTGTTATTCACAGCTCAGGGAAACGTGACCCTCTGCCTTCCTCCATCTTGAAGAGACTGAATGAGGCACACCACTTCCTGGTTTTATAGTCCCTCCCCCCTGCCGCCAGCGGGGGCAGCAGAGAGAATGGGGAATTTTGTAAAATCATTAATATCTCTGTCATTTTCCATCGACTGGAAAAATCCTCGACACACATGCGGCGGAGGGGGGGCTCTGAGCGAGGTGGCCGAAAATGACGGCCGTAGGTGGCGGCGTTCTCTCGGAAATCGCAGCACAGATGGCCAAAACCGGTCAAGAACAGACTTTTAGTAATATAGATATGTTTCTATAAGAGGATGAGAGATATCTTTCTTCTTTCGTGTCCACCTTCCATGTTGCGAAAGTTGACCTCGCTGTCATCGGCCGTCCTGAGAAAGGACGCAAGCTTCCGGCGACAATCAGTGGAAGCCATCACTTGTTGCAATAGATGATGGTGGTAGCTCAGGATACTTCCAGTTTCTAGCCCTGCGATGTGGACACTTCTACTGTGGGGCCCCTGAAAGAAATGCAAAAAAATTAACGATGGTAAGGGAGGGAAGCCATTGTTAGCTGCAGGCTGGGTGAAAACGAGTCACAGCCAACGAGACTCAACAAGACTGGTTTGAAACCAGAGCGACAATTAGGGTGGGGGAGGGACTGAGAGAGAGGGAAAGGCAGGGTTACCTGAGGTTAGAGAAGTCAATAGTCATACGGCTGGGGTGTAAGCTGCCCAAGCAAAATATGAGAAGCTGTTCCTCCAATTTGCGCTGGGAGAGGCCCAGGACAGAAAGGTCAGTGTGGGAATGGTAGGGTGGGGGGTTAAAGTGTTTGTCAGTGTGAAGAAGGGTCTCGACCCAAAACGTCACCCATTCATTCCTTCTCTCCAGAGATGCTGCCTGTCCCGCTGAGTGACTCCAGCATTTTGTGTTTATCAAAAATGTTCGGCAACCGGGCGATCAGATGGGCCCAGGCGGACTGGGCGAAGGGGTTCGGCGAAACGATCGGCCAGTCGACGTTTGGTCTCGCCGATGTACAAGATCATTTATTGATGAGGAACTCAACATGCTGCCAGGAGTTTGTTTACCTTGCTGGAGCAGTCTGTTGCCGTAGTTAGCAACGAGTGACGTTGATTAATACATGATTTTACGGTGAAGGGTAAAAGATTTAATAGGAATCTGAGGGGTAACTTTTTCACACAAAGGGTGGTGGGTGTGTGGAACGAGCTGCCAGAGGAGGTAGTTGAGGCTGGGACTATCCCAACGTTTAAGAAGCAGTTCGACAGGTACATGGATAGGACAGGTTTGGAGGGATATGGACCGAACGTGGGCATGTTGGGCTGAAAGGGCCTGTTTCCACACTGTATCACTATCACCATCTAAATTTGTAACTGTTGGGGATAACTATGTAATCTGAAAGGTGACGCAAGGAACTGCAGATGCTGGCTTACAAAGAAAGGACACAAAGTGCTGGAGTAACTTAGCGGGTCAGGCAGCATCTCTGCTGAACATGGAATAGGTGACGTTTCAGGTCAGGACCTTTCTTCAGAACGAAGAGCCTTGCTGGCTAGGTCCAGATTTGGCTAATGAAATGGGTTTTTTCTCCAAAACCCAAATAGTTGCAAATTAATCATATCTGGCAATGATTCAGCTCTTGGGTATGTTGGGTGTGACTGACGAGTTGTGTGTGGGGAGGTAGACTGTGTTAGCTTGCAGACTGTAACGCCAGCTGTCTGCACAGTTTCACTTCAGTGCCGAGGAGCTAAGAGTGCGAAGGATGAGAGGGGATCTTATCGAAACATATAACATTCTCAAGGGATTGGACAGGCTCGATGCAGGAAAAATGTTCTCCGATGTTGGGGGGAGTCCAGAACCAGGTTTAAGAATAAGGGGTCGGTCATTTAGGACTGAGATGAGGAAAAACCTTTTACACCCAGAGGGTTGTGAATCTGTGGAATTCTCTGCCACAGAAGGCAGTGGAGGCCAATTCACTGGATGTTTTCAAGAGAGTTAGAAACATAGAAATTAGGTGCAGGAGTAGGCCATTCGGCCCTTCGAGCCTGCACCGCCATTCAATATGATCATGGCTGATCATCCAACTCAGTATCCCGTACCTGCCTTCTCTCCATACCCTCTGATCCCCCTTAGCCACAAGGGCCACATCTACTCCCTCTTAAATATAGCCAATGAACTGTGGCCTCAACCACCCTCTGTGGCAGAGAGTTCCAGAGATTCACCACTCTCTGTGTTAGATTTGGCTCTTAGGGCTAACGGAATCATGGGTTATGGGGAGAAAGCAGGAACGGGGTACTGATTGTGGATGATGCCATTGAATGGCAGAGATAGCTAGAAGGGCCGAATGGCCTACTCCTGCACCTATTTTCTATGTTTCTTTGAGGCTGTTGACTTGAGTGTAGCAGTTGGATCGAAACGTGATTGTTTGAGAGAGAAAGTAAATTGGAGAATGTATCTGTGGTCAACAGGAAACTGGTTGTTTAATGAGTATATTTCGTTCTTGATTAGTGTATTTTAGTTTAGAGATACAGCGCGGAAACAGGCCCTTCGGCCCACCGAGTCCACGATGACCAGCGATCCCCGCACACTAACACTATCCTACACTCACACTAGGGACAAACCTGCACGCACGTCTTTGGAGTGCGGGAGAAATCCAGAGTACCCGGAGAAACCTTTCTCTGTAACTGTACCCAGTTACAGAGAAAGATTGAACAAGTTAGGGCTTTATTCTTTGGAGCGCAGAAGGTTAAGGGGGGACTTGATAGAGGTTTTTTAAATGATGAGAGGGATAGACAGAGTTGACGTGGAAAAGCTTTTCCCACTGGGAGTAGGGAAGATTCAAACAAGAGGACATGACTTGAGAATTAAGGGACAGAAGTTTAGGGTTAACATGAGGGGGAACTTCTTTACTCAGAGAGTGGTGGCTGTGTGGAATGAGCTTCCAGTGAAGGTGGTGGAGGCAGGTTCGATTTTATCATTTAAAAATAAATTGGATTGTTATATGGATGGGAAGGGAATGGAGGGTGGTTATGGTCTGAGCGCAGGTATATGGGACTAGGGGAGAGTATGTGTTCGGCACGGACTAGAAGGGTCGAGATGGCCTGTTTCCGTGCTTGAATTGTTATATGGTTATATTATATGGTTATAAAACCCACGTGGAGAACGTGCAAACTCCGTACAGACAGCACCCGTAGTCGGGATCGGACCCGGGGGTCTCCGGCGCTGCAAGCGCTGTCGGGAGGCAACTCCACCGCTGCGCCACCGTGCTGCTTTATTTATGCGCTGTGAAATTGGATTTAATTCCATATAACTCGCTCAGGCTTATTGGTATCAAAAACATGCCTTAACACAGCACACAAAGTCCATTTACCCTTTGGGCATAGTTAGAGCAGCACGGTAGAGTTGCTGCCTCACAGCGCCAGAGACCCGGGTTTCATCCACGACTATGGGAACTACACACGCCTCCCCTGCAGGAACTATACATCAGAAGGTGTAGATCCTATCTCACCAGGATCTAACCTTACTGAACCACTCTACTGCTTTTTTTTTTTTAATTGCTGTTTTTTTTTCCTTTTTCCTTCCGCCCACAATATTTAACATGTAAAAGAATATGTGATTCTGTTCCATTCTGTTTGTAGTTTGTTTGTTTGTCTTTTTGCACAAAGTCCGCGAGCATTGCCACTTCTCATTTCACTGCACATCTTGCATGCGTATGTGACGAATAAACTTGACTTGACTTGAGCAACATTATGGGGGACCCCTACCACCCCAGCAACGGACTGTTCCAGCTGCTACAGTCAGGCAAACGCCTCCGCTGTCATGCTGTGAAAACAGAGAGGATGAGATGGAGTTTCTTCCCAGAGGCCGCCAGGACTGTAAATTCTTATCTCACCAGGGACTAATTCACTGTTGTGTTGTGTCTTCTGGGTTTTTTTTCTAATGTGTAAATACTGATTCTGTGCTATTTTGTTCTGCAGTTGTTTTTTGCACAATCCGCTTTCATTTCACTGCACATCTTGTATGTTGTATGTGACAAATAAACTTGACTTGAGTTGTCTGGGTGTGAGGAGTTTGCACATTCTCCCCCGCGACCTGCGTGGGTTTTCTCCGGGCGCTCCGGTTTCCTCCCACACTCCAAAGACGTGCGTGTTTGAAGGTTAACTTGGCTCGGGTAAAATTGTCAAACTGTGTAGGACAGTGTCTTCCTCTTTTGTGTGGCGTGCACAGCCTAAAGTTGTAGGACAACTTGTTCTTATTTGATCTTCCGTTTGTGCACGTCGAGTTGATTGCATTAGTCGAAACACGTGAAGGTTGCAATCTTCCACCCCAGGACTGTGTCAGTGTGCGGGGGACTCTTCATGAGTCGTTGCAAAGTTGCAGATTAAAGATGAGAGGCGTGCTGCATGACATGCATCAGATGCTGCATGCCTGCGCATGTGCAGTTTCCCCATATCTGGAAATAGTGGCAGCGAAGCAGCAGTCTGAAGAAGGGTCCCGACCCAAAACGTCGCCCATTCCTTCTCTCCAGAGATGCTGCCTGACCCGCTGAGTTACTCCAGCATGTTGTGTCTATCTGCAGTGCCTTCCTACACAAAATGCTGTTTTATTTCTCCCCCTTCGACGGAGCAGCGAGCTTTAACAGAATTGATGGTTAATTGGTGAAAGATTACTGTGCTGAAGCATTAGCCATTTAGATTATGCATTCCTCGTTTGTGTTTAACTCTCCAGCTTGCAAAGCCAGTGTGGCACAGCGGGTAGAGCTGCTGCCTCACAGCGCCAGAGGCCCGGGTTTGATCCTGACCACGGGTGCTGACTATGAGGAGTTTGCACGTTTCGCATTTGCACTACGATGCTCCGGTTTTCTGCAGGCCTGTTGGCCACGATGTAATGTTTTCCTATTTTCTATATTTCTTTTAGTGGAATCAATGGATATGGGGTTATTGATTGGGGACGATCAGCCATGATCACAATGAATGGCGGTGCTGGCTCGAAGGGCTGAATGACCTCCTCCTGCACCTATTTTCTATGTTTCTATGTAGATGATGACGAATAAGTTTATTGGCCAAGTATTCACATACAAGGAATTTGCCTTGGTGCTCCGCCCGCAAGTGATAACATGACATACAGTGACAGTGAGGAATGAAACATAAAACACTAACCCTATCAATAATGTTATTATTATTAATGTTTAATGTACTGGGTGAACACAGGTCGATGGGCCGAAGGTCCTGTTTCCACGCTGTATCTGTAAAACAAAATGTTTTAAGATTCTCTGGCCCTGATAACCTCATCCTTCAAAAATGCTCAGACACAAAATGTTGCCTGTCCAATTCCTATGAAGGAACTGCAGATGCTGGTTTAAACGGAAGGCTGGAGTAACTCTGTGGAACAGGCAGCATATCTCTGGAGAGAAGGAATGGGTGACGTTTTTGTGTCTATCCTCCTGAGTTGCTGCCTGATCTGACAACACTTTGTTCCTCCAACACTTTGGTCTCGACTGCTCCAGATTCCAGCACCTGCAGTCTCTTTACTTTAGGCTTTCGAGATACAGCTTGGAATGGGTCTACTTTGGCCCACCGAGTCCGTGCCGACCAGCAATCACCCCGTACACTAGCACTGTCCTACACACACACACACTAGGGATAATTTCCTATTTTTACCGAAGCCAATTAACCTAGGATCCGGCGTGGGAGGAAACCGGAGCACCGGGGAGGGGAAGGAGGGAGAACGCAGGGACTACCTGAAATTGGAGAAGTCAATGTTCTCCGATCAGTCTGAAGAAGGGTTTCGGCCCGAAACGTTGCCTATTTCCTTCGCTCCATAGATGCTGCTGCACCCGCTGAGTTTCTCCAGCTTTTTTGTGTAACCTTCGATTCTCCAGCATCTGCAGTTCCCTCTTAAACATAATCAATGTTCATACCGCTGGGGTGTAAACTACCCAAGCGAAATATGAGGTGCTGCTCCTCCAATTTGCACTGGGCCTCACTCTGGCCACAGAGGATGCCCAGGACAGAGAGGTTGGATTGGGAATGGGAGGGGGAGTTGAAGTGCTGAGCCACCGGGAGATCAGGTTGGTTATTGCAAACTGAGCGGAGGTGTGAACACTGCCTTCTCTAGTTTTAGATAGCCCTTTCTTTCTCCCCCGTTTCCCCTCCCCCTCCCCAGCTCTCCCACAAACCTACTTGCTGTCTCCGCCTCTTCCTTTATTTTTCCCACCACCCACGCAGACCAGTCTGAAGAAGGGTCTCGACCCGGAAAGGGTCACCCATTCCCTTCTCTCCAGAGATGCTGCCGCCAGTCCCCGCTGAGTTACGACAGCTTTTTGCATCGACCAGTTGAATCGGTTTCTCCGGGCGACTCTCCAAGCCCTCCCCTTGCATCCTGAAAGCTGTCCGCTCCCCCCCCTCCCCCCCCCCCCCGACACCGAGAATGGCGCCTCACAGCGCCAGAGACCCGGTTTCCATCCTGACTACGGGTGCTGTCTGTACGGAGTTTGCACGTTCTCCCCGTGAGTTTACTCCGAGATCTTCCGTTTCCTCCCACACTCCAGAGGCTTGCAGGTTAATTGGCCCGGTCAGTTTGTAAGTTGTCCGTAGTGTGTGTGGGATAGTGTTAGTGTGTGGGGTGATCGCTGGTCAGTGCGGACTCGGAGGGCTGAAGGGCCTGTCTGTCTCCGCGCTGTATCTCTAAACTCCCCCTCCCCCTATCTCCCCCTCCCACTCCGCCTCCGCCCTCTCTGTCCTGGGTCTCCTCCATGGCCACAGCGAGCAGCACCGGACATTGGAGGAACAGCACCTCATATTCCGTTTGGGGAGTCTGCACCCTGGGGGCATGAACATCGAATTCTCCCAATTTTGTTAGTCCTTGCTGTCTCCTACCCTTCCTCAGCCCCCCTGCTGTCTCCTCCCATCCCCCAGCCTTCTGGCTACTCCTCCTTTTCCCTTTCTTGTCCCCGCCCACCCCCGCCCCCGATCAGTCTGAAGAAGGGTTTCGGCCCGAAACGTTGCCTATTTCCTTCGCTCCATAGATGCTGCTGCACCCGCTGAGTTTCTCCAGCTTTTTTGTGTAACCTTCGATTCTCCAGCATCTGCAGTTCCCTGTTAAACATCTCTAAACTCTTCTTCTTCTTGCATGTGGCGTGCACAGCCTAAAGTTGTGGAACAACTTTTTCTATTGACCTTATTTGATCGTGCATGCCGTGTTGATTGCATTCCTCGAAACAGGGCGGACCATGTGAAGGTTGCAAACTCCTACCTCAGCACTAAACTAAACTGAACCAAACCTACCTGTTTGACAAGGTTTTTCATCATGTTTACTCCATTTTCAATGTGTGACATGCTGTTACCTGTACTAGGTTGTGACGGGAATATACTTGCCCCACCCCAGTCATCTCCCCCCTCCCCACCCTTCCCGCTCCCGTCCAGCAAGCTGCACCACCAGGCTCAGGAACAGCTTCTTCCCCTCTGTTATCAGGCTTCTGTAAGGGTTTCGTAAGGGTCCGAAACGTTGCCTATTTCCAGAAGCATTTCGGCCCGAAACGTTGCCTATTTCCTTAGCTCCATAGATGCTGCTGCACCATAACACAGTGGGTCAGGCAGCATCTGTGGAGAACATGGATAGGTGACGTTTCACAGAGTGCTGGAGTAACTCAGCGGGTCAGGCAGCATCTGTGGAGAACATGGATAGGTGACGTTTCACAGAGTGCTGGAGCTGCTGCACCATAACTCAGCGGGTCAGGCAGCATCTGTGGGGAACATGGATAGGTGACGTTTCACAGAGTGCTGGAGTAACTCAGCGGGTCAGGCAGCATCTGTGTGGAGAACATGGATAGGTGACATTTCACAGAGTGCTGGAGTAACTCAGCGGGTCAGGCAGCATCTGTGGAAACATAGAAACATAGAAAATAGGTGCAGGAGTAGGCCATTCGGCCCTTCGAGCCTGCACCGCCATTCATTGTGATCATGGCTGATCATCCAACTCAGTATCCTGTACCTGCCTTCTCTCCATACCCCCTGATCCCTTTAGCCACAAGGGCCACATCCAACTCCCTCTTAAATATGTGGAGAACATTGATAGATGATGTTTCGGAGTGCTGTTGTAACTCAGCGGGTCAGGCAGCATCTGTGGGGAACATGGATAGGTGACGTTTCACAGAGTGCTGGAGTAACTCAGCGGGTCAGGCAGCATCTGTGGGGAACATGGATAGGTGACGTTTCACAGAGTGCTGGAGTAACTCAGCGGGTCAGGCAGCATCTATGGAGCTAAGGAAATAGGTAACGTTTCGGGTCGAAACCCTTCCGGGTTTCGGCCCGAAACGTTGCCTATTTCCAGAAGGATTTCGGCCCAAAACGTTGCCTCTTTCCTTAGCACCATAGATGCTGCTGCACCATAACTCAGTGGGTCAGGCAGCATCTGTGGAGAACATGGATAGGTGACGTTTCACAGAGTGCTGGAGTAACTCAGCGGGTCAGGCAGCATCTGTGGGGAACATGGATAGGTGACGTTTCACAGAGTGCTGGAGTAACTCAGCGAGTCAGGCAGCATCTGTGGTGAACGTGGATAGGTGACTGTTTGTACACCTCCCTGTCACCTTCCCCTCAGCTAACAATGAACCATTCTACATTTCCTCAATGGTCGTCCCCTTTGATCTGTGTTTTCACACCTTGCCCTTCCATATCTCTCTGTCTCCCACTCCCCCGACTCTCAGTCTGAAGAAGGGTGTCGACCCGAAAGGCCTGCCCCGCTGAGTTACTCCAGCATTCTGTGTCCATCCTCGGTGTAAACCGGCACCTGAGGTTCATTCCTACACGCACTTGTCCACCTGTTGGTTTGTACTAGATCAGGGGTGGGCAACCTCGTTCTGCATAGGGGCCGGGACGCATGTCTGTGAGCGGATGGCAGGCCGCATCTATCACGTGAATCCCGCCCCGGATGTCAGGCATCAAATTACTTGTTCACAGAAGGCGGACAAAAATGGTGGAGAAACTCAGCGGGTGAGGCAGCCACGTGCAGCCGCTCCCGCTGAGTTTCTCCAGCAATTTTGTCTACCTTCGATTTTTCCAGCATCTGCAGTCCTTTCTTAAAACGTGTTCACGGAAGGCGCACGACCGCTGCTCGGGGAAGCGCCGGATGATTCCAGATTACGGGCCAAATTCAGCCCTGTGGCCGTAGGCGACCGACCCTTGTACTAGATCCTTGAAATGGCCAAAGGTGATATGTTGTACCCTCGTGATAGAATGAACACAGGTGCAGTTTATGGGAGAAAAAAAAAAACATTGTCACCGAGTCAACTTCAACTCTTTCCTTCCAAAAATATCCATTCATCTTTGAGCTGTCAAGAGTGAGCTATTAAAGGTGATGCCAAAGGCATTTTTAAGGACAACCTTTTCGCACAGAGGGGGTGGAAATGCAGAACGAGCTGCCAGAGGAGTTGGTTGAGGCAGAAACTACAGCAACATTTAAAAGACAGGTACGTGGATAGAGAAGGTTTCGAGGGGTACGGGACAAAGGCCGGGGCACCTCGGTCGGCATTGGACAAGATGGGCTGAAGGGCCTGTTTCCGTGCTGTACGCCAGGGCGGCAAAGTTGCTGCCTCACAGCGCCAGAGACCCGGGTTTGACTACTGGTGCTGTCTGGTACACTCAGGTTTGTTTGCCTTGATTGTATCTGTGTGTGGTATTACATGTAGAAACGAGAATCTGCAGATGCCGGTTGACTAAAAAAGACACAAAGTGCTGGAGTAACTCAGCGGGTCCGGCAGCATCTCTGGACAACATGGATAGGTGATGTTTTTCGGGGCGGGACCCTTCTTCAGAAGAGTATCTGATTTGATTATGTCTTACCATTAAACCCATTTGCAGCAAACCCATTATGTTCATAAGTGATAGGAGCTGAGACAGGCCATTCGGCCCATCAAGTCTACTCCACCATTCAATCAGGGCTGATCTATCTCTCCCTCTCAACCCCATTCTCTTGTCTTCTCCCCATAACCCACAACACTCGGACTACTCAAAAAACCTGAAAAATCGCTGCCTTAAAAATACCCACTGACTTGGCCTCCACAGCCGTCTGTGGCAAAGAATTCCACAGATTCACCACCCTCTGACTAAATGAACTTCCTCCTCATCTCCCTCCTAAAGGAACGTCCTTTATTTCTGAGGCTGTGCCCTCTGGTCCTAGACTCTCCCACTAGTTTTAATACCATTCTTTAAACCTTATTTGTTAGACGTTTTTTTTGTTGCATATTTGATGGCCTGGGGGATTTCTTTCCACAGACACCGTCATCATCATCTGCCAACGGAAGGCCAGGATCCGGAGCACCCGGAGGAAACCCACGGAGACTTGGGGAGAACATGCAAACTCCACACAGACAGCACCCGAGGTCGGGATCGAACCCGTGTCTCTGGCGCTGTGAGGCAGCAGCTCCGCCCACAGATATGCAGAGTGGAGAGGCAATAGAGTTGCTGCCTCACAGCGCCAGAGTCCCGAGTTCGATCCTGACTACGGGCACTGTCTGTACACAGTTTGTATGTTCGCCCCGTGACCTGCGTGGGTTTTCTCCGGGTGCTCCGGTTTCCTCCCACACTCCAAAGACACACAGATTTCTAGGTTAATTGACTTGGTAAAGATTGGATATTGTCCCTAGTGTGTGTGTGTGTGTGTGTGTGTGTGTGTGTGGATTACTGATAGGTGCGGGCTCGATGGGCCGAAGGGCCTGTTTCCACGCTGTATCTCTGAACTAAAAACTAAACCATATAATTAATGTCTTAGTGACTGGCAACAATGAATGTATCGCCCTCCTGTCAATCTTCATTATACCTTCAGTGGTAATAAATGCCAAAAATATTTACATTATATTTCTGCTCCTTCATCATTCTCTTCCCTTTCACCTGAGGGATGGAACTCACTGTTTAACTATTTTAACCTGTTAATGGCCAAGCGCATTGTTTAAAGGGGGAGCAAGATGAAGATCAAACTGGCCAGCACAAAACTTGCAAAGGGAGGGATTGTGTAGGAAGGAACTGCAGACGCCGGTTTAAGCCGGAGGTAGATGCAAAGCGCTGGACCAAAGGGCCTGTCCCACGAGCATGCGACTCCATGCGGCAAGCGCGACCTAACCAGAAGCGGGGGCCGCGCGGAGGTCGAGTGAGTGACATGAAGTTCGAGCGAAGTCCGCGGGAAGTTTGCGAGTGACGTACGGCGTGGAGGCGGCTGCAGGCCGTTGCCGCGCGGAATTTTTTTTACACGGTCAGTTTTTTCGGAGCCCCGCGCGATGTCGGGACACATCTCCATACGGCTCCGGCGATCGAAGTGGGACCGGCCCCGCGAGGCCGTACGGCTCATGCGATCACGTTAGTTCGCGCTTGCCGCATGCAGGCGCATGCTGGTGGGACAGGCCCTTAACTCAGCGGGTCAGGCAGCGTCTCTGGAGAGAAGGAACGGGTGACGTTTTGGGTAACCCTAACCATAACCCCAATGCCGTCACCCGTTCCTTCTCACCAGAGCCGCTGCCTGTCCCGCTGAGTTACTCCAGCATTTTGTGTCTTGCGTCGGTGTAAACCAGTGTCTTGAGTTCCTTCCTGCCAATCTTGCCAAGTCCAGCTAATCCCCTGCCAGCACGTGATCCATTCCCTACGTATCCACGGGCCCCATCCAAAAGCCTCTCAAACGCCAGTGTCCTATCTACCTCCACCACCACCCCAGCAACGTGCTCCAGGCACCAGCCACCCTCTGTATAAAAATACACCTGCCCTGCACATTAAACCTTGCTGTGCTCTCACTTTAAAGCCATGCCCTCTACGTCTTTGAGGGATTATAGGTTCTGACTGTCCACCTCGACCCTGAAACCTGTTCCTTTTCTCCAGGGATGCTGCCTGACCCGCTCACTGAGTTACTTCAGCCTTTTGTGTCTGTCTGACTGCCTAATCTCTGCCTCTTATAATGTTATAAATGTCTGCTTCTGATGGCGGTGCTGGCTGGAAGGGCCAAATGGCCGACTCCTGCACCTATTGCCTATTGATTCTCCAGTGAAAGCTATCCAAGTTTGTCAACCTGTCCCTATAGATAACACCTCCTAAATCGTGGTTAAATCATGGTTAAATTGTGGTAACATTGTGGTAAAATTGTGTGTGTGTGTGTGCGTGTGTGTGCGTGTGTGTGTGTGTGTGTGTGTGTGTGCGTGTGTGTGTGCGTGTGTATGTGTGTGTGTGCGTGTGCGTGTGTGTGCGTGTGCGTGTGTGTGTGTGCGTGTGTGTGCGCGTGTGTGTGTGTGTGTGTGTGTGCGCGTGTGTGTGTGTGTGTGTGTGTGTGTGTGTGTGTGTGTGTGTGTGTGTGTGTGTGTGTGTGTGTGTGTGTGTGTGTGCGTGTGTGTGTGCGTGTGCGCGCGTGCGTGTGCGTGTGTGTGTGTGTTTGCGTGTGGGCGTGTGTGTGTGTGTGCGTGTGTGTGTGTGTGTGCGTGTGCGTGTATTTGTGTGTGTGCGTTTGTGTATGTGTGTGTGTGTGTGTGTGTGTGTGTGTGTGTGTGTGTGCGCGCGCAGATGCTGGGAAAACTGAAGGTAGACACAAATGCTGGAGAAACGCCAGCGGGTGAGGCATTTGTGTCGGCCTTCTAGCGTGTAGGATAGTGTTAGTGCGCGGGGATCGCTGGTCGGCATGGACTCGGTGGGCTGAAGGGCCTGTTACAGCGCTGTATCTATAAAGTCGAGAGTCGGGAAGGATAACCAGGTCTTGTCTTCAGACCAGACCCACCCAGCACCCACCGCTTATCTCTCCTGTTCAGGCGATTATTTGCATCAACAGTTCCTGCAGGACAATTCAAACAAATTTTGCACGTGATATTGGCAGTGCGAGCTCGGGCGTAGTTCGAAGGCCTTTGGGTCTCAGAAGAGGTTGTTGCAAGGTTTATTCCCGGGATGGCGGGACTGTCATACGCTGAGAGAATGGAGCAGCTGGGCTTGTACTCTCTGGAGTTTAGAAGGATGAGAGGGAATCTCATTGAAACATATAAGATTGTTAAGGGTTTGGACATGCTAGAGGCAGGAAACATGTTCCCGATGTTGGGGGAGTCCAGAACCAGGGCCACGCAGTTTAAGAATAAGGGGTAAGCCATTTAGAACGGAGACGAGGAAACACTTTTTCTCACAGAGAGTGGTGAGTCTGTGGAATTCTCTGCCTCAGAGGGCGGTGGAGGCAGGTTCTCTGGATGCTTCCAAGAGAGAGCAAGATAGGGCTCTTAAAGATAGCGGAATCAGGGAATATGGGGAGAAGGCAGGAACGGGGTACTGATTGGGGATGATCAGCCATAATCCCATTGAATGGCGGTGCTGGCTCGAAGGGCCGAATGGCCTACTCCTGCACCTATTGTCTATTGTCTATTGTTGCTCGAAGTCATCTCCAAAAACTCATATAGAGTCACACAGCACAGAACCAGGCCCTTCAGCCCATCTAGTCGTGGATAAGCTTTTTCCATTGAGAGTAGGGAAGATTCAAACAAGAGGATATGATTTGAGAATTAAGGGACAGAAGTTTAGGGGTAACATGAGGGGGAACCTCTTTACTCAAGAGATTGGTAGCGGTGTGGAATGAGCTTCCAGTGGAAGTGGTGGAGGCAGGTTCGATTTTATCATTTAAAAATAAATTGGATAGGTATCTGGACGGGAAATGAATGGAGGGTTATGGTCTGAGTGCAGGTGGATGGGACTTGGGGAGAATACGTGTTCGGCACGGACCAGAAGGGCCGAGATGGCCTGTTTCCGTGCTGTAATTGTTATATGGTTATATATCGTTATAGTCCATGTCGGCCAAGATGCCCCATCTACACTGGTCCCACCTGCCCACTTTGACCCCTATACCTCTGTAAAGAAGTGTCATCAACACACTGTAACTTAATTCCTTTATTCATACTGTCACATACTGTAACGAATGGTATGTTAGCTTTCATAGCAAAAGGATTTGAGTATAGGAGCAGGGAGGTTCTACTGCAGTTGAACAGGGTCTTGGTGAGACCACACCTGGAGTATTGCGTACAGTTTTGGTCTCCAAATCTGAGGAAGGACATTATTGCCATAGAGGGAGTGCAGAGAAGGTTCACCAGACTGATTCCTGGGATGTCAGGACTGTCTTATGAAGAAAGACTGGATAGACTTGGTTTATACTCTCTAGAATTTAGGAGATTGAGAGGGGATCTTATAGAAACTTACAAAATTCTTAAGGGGTTGGACAGGCTAGATGCAGGAAGATTGCTCCCGATGTTGGGGAAGTCCAGTACAAGGGGTCACAGCTTAAGGATAAGGGGGAGATCCTTTAAAACCGAGATGAGAAGAACTTTTTTCACACAGAGAGTGGTGAATCTCTGGAACTCTTTGCCGCAGAGGGTAGTCGAGGCCACAGTTCATTGGTTATATTTAAGAGGGAGTTAGATGTGGCCCTTGTGGCTAAGGGGATCAGGGGGTATGGAGAGAAGGCAGGTGCAGGATACTGAGTTGGATGATCAGCCATGATCATATCGAATGGCGGTGCAGGCTCGAAGGGCCGAATGGCCTACTCCTGCACCTAATTTCTATGTTTCTATGTTTCTATGTAACATTACAATGAGCACTAGCTGTACGTGGTTGTAATTATACTTGTGATATGGGGAGTGGGTTAGTGGTGGTGAGCTCGCTATATTAAAGGTACATGCACATATCATCTACATCCTTCCCCTTAGAAACAAAAGCAACAAGGTAGTGACAGGGCGACCACGTCTCATTCGCTACACACGGTTACGTGAAGTCGCCATAGCGGACGGGCGGCTTGACAACACGTCCCGCCCGGGTTCACATCTCGCCATCCTCCCTCCCGGCAGGAAAAAGCGGAGTGGGTGCAGGTGCAGGTGCAGGGGGCCGAACCGGAACAGGGGAGCCGGGAGGAGACGGAGAGGACGCGGGTGCAGCGGTGGGCAGCGCCCGGGCAGGCGAGGGGGGCTGAGCCGGAGGAGGAGGGGACTGATAGAGCTGGGAAGGCAGAGACCGAGGGATGCGGGGAGTGGCGGGTGGAGCAGGAGACTGCAGCGGAGGAGCATAGGGGTCCGCGGGCGGTGGTGAAGGTTCGTTGACAAGCCGCGGGTTTTGGCGGGGCCGGCGGTAGACTGTACCCGCATGGTCAACCAGAGGGGACCTCGGCGAGCCCGCGGAGCCAACGACGGTGGCGAGCCTGGAGTGACCGCAGGGGGACTGCGTGCGGACGAACTGACCGGGTTAGAGGCGCGGAAGGGGACGGCAGGACTTAGAAACATAGAAACATAGAAATTAGGTGCAGGAGTAGGCCATTCGGCCCTTCGAGCCTGCACCGCCATTCAATATGATCATGGCTGATCATCCAACTCAGTATCCCGTACCTGCCTTCTCTCCATACCCTCTGATCCCCTTAGCCACAAGGGCCACATCTAACTCCCTCTTAAATATAGCCAATGAACTGGCCTCAACTACCCTCTGTGGCAGAGAGTTCCAGAGATTCACCACTCTCTGCGTGAAAAAAGTTCTTCTCATCTCGGTTTTAAAGGATTTCCCCCTTATCGTTATCATGGGAGCGCTTCTGGACCTCGTGCTTGAGGGCAGTGCGTTCGTGGATGACAGCCGGTTTGAGGACGGAGGGCACGAGGGAGCGCTGGGCCACCGGGATCGGGGGGGGCCTGGTGGTGCGAGACATGGTCCGCTGAGCAGGGGAGCCCATGGCACGGTCACGGGAGAAGTTGCGAAGGTTAAGTAGGGCAAGGTAAAAATCAGAACGAGACAAATGACAATGTTCCAGAAAGGCCGTTGCTCTGCGGACGGCGCGCTTGGCTCTGCGGGTACTCTGGGCTGCTGGTGTAGTGGCGGAAGTTCCAACGGGACTCTGCGCTCGTGAACTGGCTGCCGTCGTCCGACTGCAGGCTAGCCGGGGATCCGAAGGTAGCGAAGTGGCGGCGCAGCTTATCGGTAACGGCCAAGGACGTGTGGGAGTACAGCTGGTCGACCTCGAACCAATAGTCGACAAGCACCAGGAAGTGCTTGCCAAGCCATTCGATAAGATCAGTGGCGAGCGCCATCCAGGGTAGCTCGGGAGCAGGCTGCTGTAGAAGCAGCTGACGTTGCTGGTGTGGGGCGAGCAGAGACGGACTAACCATTAAGCAGACTAAGCACGTGCTTAGGGCACCAGGGCCAAAGGGGGCACCACAAAGTTGGGAAAAGGGTGAAAAGAAAAAAAACCAAATGAAGATTTGTAAAAAAAAAAAATTGATAAAACTAGTGCAAATTGATCATAACGTCCTGTTTCTTGATCATGGTCCACCCTAGGGTTATCTTCCCAGCTGTACCACAAGGTCAACAACTAAAATGGACTGGGTCGGTGTGGAAAGGAGGGGGCACCAAGATTGGTCAGTGCTTAGGGCACCAGTGAGCCTTAATCTGCCCCTGGGGGCGAGGCTGTTGCAGGTGGAACACGAGGGGACCCTCTCCCGGATGTATTGAGCCTCGCGGGAACTGGAGAGAGATCAGTGGGTGGGGAGGTTGTAATGATACTTGTGATGTGGGGAGTGGTTAGTAGTGGTGAGGTCACTATATTAAAGGTACATGCACATATCATCTACAACCTCTAAAAGTATCATATCCACATAACCTATTCCTTTTCTTCAGAGATGCTGCCTGACCCGCTGAGGTTTTTTGGGTCGATCTTCCATGTAAATCAGCATGTGCCGTTCCATCTTACACATTTTACCCCAATCTTTAGTTTAGTTCCGTTGAGAGACATAACGCGGACAAAAGGCCCTTCGGCCCACCGAGTCCGTGCGGACCAGCGATCACCCCGTACTCTCGTACTATCCTACACACACACACACTAGGGACAATTTTCAATTTTTACCGAAGCCAATTAACCTACAAACCTACACGTCTTTGGAGTGTGGGAGGAAACCGGAGATCTCGGAGAAAATCATAGGGTCATAGAATGATACAGTTTGGAAACAGGCCCTTCAGCCCACACTGGCCAACATGTCCCATCTGCACTAGCCCCACCTGCCAGCATTTGCTCCATATCCCTCCAAACCTGTCCTATCCATGTACCTGTCTAACCATTTCTTAAACGTTGGGATAGTCCCAGCCTCAACCACCTCCTCTGGCAGCTCGTTCCATACACCCACCAGTCACCCCTCAGATAAAGAAATTGCAGATGCAGGAATCGAGATAAAAAAGCAACAAAGTGTTGGAGGAACTCAGCGGGTTTTGCATTATCTCTGTGTGGGAGAGATAACAGATATGAAATCTACAGTGAGCAAATATACTCTTGGCTGCTCTAACTTTAAATGGCCTGTCCCACTTTCAATAGACAATAGACAATAGGTGCAGGAGTAGGCCATTCGGCCCTTCGAGCCAGCACCGCCATTCAATGTGATCATGGCTGATCATCCCCAATCTGTACCCCGTTCCTGCCTTCTCCCCATATCCCCTGACTCCGCTATCTTTAAGAGCCCTATCTAGCTCTCTCTTGAAAGCATCCAGAGAACCGGCCTCCACCGTCCTCTGAGGCAGAGAATTCCACAGACTCACAACTCTCTGTGAGAAAAAGTGTTTCCTCGTCTCCGTTCTAAATGGCTGACTCCTTATTCTTAAACTGTGTGTGGCCCCTGGTTTTCACGACCTAATTCACGACCTTTTTTACCCGTGGGCATTTTTCATCAGGCTAGAAAAAACTGCCCGACCTACTTGATGCCACGAGTGCCTAAGACTATAATCACGACCTACCTACGACCTCGTGAGACCATGCTGCGAGTATGAGTCAACGGGCAAACTGGGCAGAGGTCGTGAATTTCACACAGAGAGTGGTGAATCTGTGGAACTCTCTGCCACAGAAGGTAGTTGAGGCCACACAGTTCATTGGCTATATTTAAGAGGGAGTTAGATGTGGCCCTTGTGGCTAAAGGGATCAGGGGGTATGGAGAGAGGCAGGTACGGGATACTGAGTTGGATGATCAGCCATGATCATATTGAATGGCGGTGCAGGCTCGAAGGGCCGAATGGCCTACTCCTGCACCTATTTTCTATGTTTCTATCGGTGGGAACATAGTGGCTATCATTACATGTTAGAGACGGCTGTAAGGGCAGCATGGCTAACTTCTCATTCTTACAGCTTGTCAAGTGTTTGCTTTCTGCTGTAAACCTGTTCTGCTTTGGTCTAGAATGACTGTCTCTGTTTCATGTGTAGGAAGGAATGAGGCTGGTTTACACCGAAGATAGACGCAAAGTGCAGGAGTAACTCAGCGGGACAGGCAGCATCATACTGAATTGGATGATCAGCCATGATCATATTGAATGGCGGTGCAGGCTCGAAGGGCCGAATGGCCTCTACTCCTGCACCTATTTTCTATGTATTAGGTCATGAAAGTGGGACAGGCCCTTTCGGCTTCTCATAGTAAAGTATTACGTAATTCGGAAACATGTAAACACCAGCAATAAAATGGAACACACTTGTTAGACCTGAATTCTACAATTGAGCAATAGTGTGCGGTTAATATCCATTAGTCATCCGTGTGAGATTGTTGTCCGTAAGATAATCAGAGAGAGCTGTTTCCACGCTGTGTGTGCCTCAACTAAACTAAATATCTGGACAAACTGTGCGGGAAGGAACTGCGGACACTGACGAGCACTGAAGATGGACACAAAATGCCGGAGTAACTCAGCGGGACAGGCAGCGTCTCTGGAGAGAAGGGAATAGGTGGCGTTTCCGGGCCCCGGTCGAAGGTAGGGAAGGCCAGAACTGAATTAGGGGCGGAAAAAGATGACCTCAGGAAGGGTGGAGCCCACAATGGCCCATTGTTGGGTGGGGAGGGTGTGATAATGACAGGGATACAAGGGTGCAGGGAATGTTAAAATTGTACAAGGCATTGGTGAGACCAAATCTGGAGTATGGGGTACAATTTTGGTCGCCAAATTATAGGAAGGATGTCAACAAAATAGAGAGTGTACAGAGGAGATTTACTAGAATGTTGCCTGGGTTTCAACAACTAAGTTACAGAGAAAGGTTGAATAAGTTAGGTCTTTATTCTCTGGAGCGCAGAAGGTTAAGGGGGGACCTGATAGAGGTCTTTAAAATGATGAGAGGGATAGACAGAGTTGATGTGGACAAGCTTTTCCCTTTGAGAATAGGGAAGATTCAAACAAGAGGACATGACTTCAGAATTAAGGGACAGAAGTTTAGGGGTAATATGAGGGGGGAACTTCTTTACGCAGAGAGTGGTGGCGGTGTGGAATGAGCTTCCAGTGGAAGTGGTGGAGGCAGGTTCATTGGTATCATTTAAAAATAAATTGGATAGGCATATGGATGAGAAGGGAATGGAGGGTTATGGTATGAGTGCAGGCAGGTGGGACTAAGGGGAAAAAAATTTGTTCGGCATGGACTTGTAGGGCCGAGATGGCCTGTTTCCGTGCTGTAATTGTTATATGGTTATATGGTTATAATGGAATTAGTAGAAGGACTGTAGTGGGAGATACAGTGGGGGGGGGGGGGGGGGGGGGGATGGAAGCGTTGCCCATGACAACAAGTATAAAAATATGATATTGGTTTATAACCCTCACGGGCAGCGGGATTCGGTTTAAATGTTTATTTAGCGTACGCTCCAGTCTACGTCACACGATTAGACAGACGCAAAATTCTGGAGTAACTCAGCGGGACGGGCAGCGTCTCTGGAGAGAAGGAATGGGCGACGTTTCAGGTCTAGACCCTTCTTCAGTCTCCAGAAAATCTTATCAATCTCCACCTTAAAAATATCCGTTGGCTTTGCCTCCACAGACGTCTGTGATTCAGATTCAGATTCAGATTCAATTTTAATTGTCATTGTCAGTGTACAGTACAGAGACAACGAAAAGCGAAACTGTGGCAATGAAGAACAAAGGGAAACATAGAAACATAGACAATAGGTGCAGGAGTAGAGGCCATTCGGCCCTTCGAACCTGCACCGCCATTCAATATGATCATGGCTGATCATACAACTCAGTATCCTACTCGGGAAGATTCACTGTGATGGATGTTTGTGTTAAGTGTGTGTCTTGGTTTTTTTTTGTAAATGTTAAGACTGTAGAAAATGCAATTATATTCAAACTAAGCTGGTTGAATGACAATAAAAGGCATTCTAATCTATTCTGAATTCACCATCCTGACTAAAGTCATAGAATCATAAGGTCATAGAATGATACAGCGTGGAAACAGGCCCTTCGGCCCAACTTGCCCACACCGGCCAACATGTCCCAGATACACCTGCCCGCATTTGGTCCGTATCCCACCAAACCTGTCCTATCCATGTACCTGTCTTAACTGTTTCTTAAATTTTGGGATAGTCAATAGATAATAGGTGCAGGAGTAGGCCAATTGGCCAGTCTCGACCCGAAACATCGCCCATTCCTTCTCTCCAGAGATGCTGCCTCACCCCGCTGATTTACCGTAGCATTTTGTGTCTACCTTCCATTTTACCGGCATCTGCAGTTCGTTCTTACACAAGATTAGATGTTGTTCAGCCAGAGGTGAACAACAACTTCTCAGCGCCTCCATTACAAGCAGTGAGATGAGATCGGCTGCTGTGCATTGGTTTTCCTGTTGAGGGCATTTCAGCGGGTGGTCCACTGTTTGAGCTTCAATGCCACATTCGCAGGTGACATTGTTGGAGATATATCGCCACTTGTCCAGAGACACCTTGGTCCCGGCCAGCATCAGTTCTCTGTGATCGCTGGTTGTCGTGGACTGTCGTGAGTCTGTGGAATTCTCTGCCTCAGAGGGCGGTGGAGTCCGGATACTTTCAAGAGAGAGCTAGATAGGGCTCTTGAAGATAGCGGAGTCAGGGGATATGTGGAGAAGGCAGGAACGGGGTACTGATTGGGGGTGATCAGCCATGATCACATTGAATTCTTAAGGGGTTGGACAGGCTAGATGCAGGAAGATTGTTCCCGATGTTAGGGAAGTCCAGGACAAGGGGTCACAGCTTAAGGATAAGGGGGAAATCCTTTAAAAACGAGATGAGAAGAACTTTTTTCACACAGAGAGTGGTGAATCTCTGGAACTCTCTGCCACAGAGGGTAGTTGAGGCCACAGTTCATTGGCTATATTTAAGAGGGAGTTAGATGTGGCCCTTGTGGCTAAGGGGATCAGGGGGTATGGAGAGAAGGCAGGTACGGGATACTGAGTTGGATAATCAGCCATGATCATATTGAATGGCGGGCAGTGCTGGCTCGAAGGGCCGAATGGCCTACTTCTGCACGTATTGTCTGTTGTCTGTGTGGGCCACAGAATCTGTTTCCATGCTGTATCTCCAAACCAAACCAGACTGTCTGGATTTTGATCTCGTAAGAGAAGGAGAGGGGAAAGAACAACAACACTTGGTGTTGAAATCGCTGCCGAAATGGGTGGAATTGTGTAATATACCCAGGCCAGGTTAAAGTCATTTCTCAACTCAAAACCCCAAGAGGCATGTAGGCTAGAATTAACGTGTGAAAAGATGCCATACCACACTAAATGGCCTCACCTAACGTTGACAAGCCCTGGATAAGAATTTGCTCTGCAGTTGTTTCCAAAGATCCTACAGCGGAGCAAGATAGCCCGCTCGACGAAAAAGACCTAGTACGGTCATGGGCAGATTCGTGGGTGATTTTCGGCCCCATTTCCGTAACCGGCTTCCGTCTCCGCACCAACGATCCCGTAGCGGAGCAAAGATACTAGCGCAGAGACGGAAGCCGGTTTACGGAAACATCCTCGTGAAAATAAAAGTTAGTTGGTAAAAATCTTCTCCTCATTTTCAGAATTTTAATTTATTAACACAAACTGTTCCCCCGCAACATTGATTAACCATATAACCATATAATAACCATGTAACAATTACAGCATGGAAACAGGCCATCTCGACCCTTCTATTCCGTGCCGAACACATAATCTCCCCTAGTCCCATATACCTGCGCTCAGACCATAACCCTCCATTCCCTTCCCATCCATATAACTATCCAATTTGTTTTTAAATGATAAAATCGAACCTGCCTCTACCACCTTCACTGGAAGCTCATTCCACACAGCTACCACTCTCTGAGTAAAGAAGTTCCCCCTCATGTTACCCCTAAACTTCAGTCCCTTAATTCTCATGTCATGTCCCCTTGTTTGAATCTTCCCTACTCTCAGTGGGAAAAGCTTTTCCACGCCAACTCTGTCTATCCCTCTCATCATTTTAAAAAACCTCTATCAAGTCCCCCCTTAACCTTCTGCGCTCCAAAAGGTCCAGTGATTACACTGCGAGTCGGGTTGGGTCCGGTTACTGAAATGGATGGAAAAAAGGCCCACGTTCCGCTCCGTTGCGTATTACACGTCAGCCCGTTGCATTTAGCAGGAGTGGCCTATCTTGCTCCGCTATAGGATCTTTGGTTGTTCCTGCTGAGAGACTGTCGGTTTAGTTTAAGAAAGATCTGCAGATGCTGGAAAAATCGAAGGTAGACAAAAAAATGCTGGGGAGGAACTCAGCGGGTGAGGCAGCATCTATGGAGAGAAGGAATAGGCGACGTTTCGGGTCGAGACCCTTCTTCAGACTGATGGGGGGGGGGGGGGGGGGGGGGGAGGGGGGGGGGGGGAGAAGGGGGGGGAGAGAGGAAGAGGCGGAGATGTAGACTTTGTGGGAGAGCTGGGAAGGGGAGGGGAAGGAGGGAGAGAAAGCAGGGACTACCTGAAATTGGAGAAGTC
>NC_073401.1:29642495-29692495 GCF_028641065.1 Leucoraja erinaceus
CAACACGTCACCCATTCCTTCTCTCCAGAGATGCTGCCTGTCCCGCTGAGTTACTCCAGCATTTTGTGTCTGTCTTTGGTTTAAACCAGCGTCTGCAGTTCCTTCCTACAATGTGATTAGAAGGGGGTAACGTTTAGTGCAAGATAAAGTCCATTAAAGTCCAACTAACGATAGTCCGAGGATCTCCAGTGAGGTGAATGGGAGGTCAGGGCCGATCTCTTGTTGGTGGTAGGATGGTTCAGTTGCCTGATAACAGCTGGGAAGAAACTGTCCCTGAATCTGGAGGTGTGTGCGTTTTCACACTTCTGTACCCATATGTAGTATTTCTGCTGAATGGATAGCACGCAACAAAAGCTTTTCACTGTACTCAAGCTCAAACTCTCACCTGATGGGAGAGGGGAGAAGAGGGAGTGAGATGCTTTCAAGGAAGAGTTAGATAGGGCTCTTAAAGACAGCGGAGTCAGGGGATATGGGGAGAAGGCAGGAACGGGGTACTGATTGTGGATGATCAGCCGTGATCACATTGAGTGGCGGTGCTGGCTCGAAGGGCCGAATGGCCTACTCCTGCACCCATTGTCTATTGAGAATGGTCCTTGATTATGCTGGTGGCCTTGCCGAGGCAGGGAGGTTGGTTTTTGTGATGGTCTGGGCTGCGTCCACAACTCTCTCTCGTCGATAGAGCAATTCAAATCGATCACATGTAAAGCTGTCTGTCAAGTAAGTCACCTTCAAGGGTGCTTTCTCTTCATAATTGAATTATAAGAACTCACTCAGGAGGAAGATTTCGTGCATTATGGTGCATACGTAACTCTTTGCAAACAACTTGCAAGTGACTCAGTTCAGGGGTAATTGGCGATGATCATGACGAGAGAGATACAGTTTCAGCGCGGAAACAGGCACTTCGGCCCATCGAGCCTGCGACGACCAGCGATCCCCGCACACCAACACTACCCCACACACACCAGCGACAATTTACAATTTCTACCGAAGCCAATTAACCTACAATCCCGCACGTCTTTGTGGAGTGTGGGAGGAAACCGGAGCACCCGGGGAAAACCCACTAGGTCACGGGGAGAACGTGCAAACTCCGCACAGACAGCACCCGTGGTCAGGATCGAACCCGGGTCTCTGGCGCTGTGAGGCGGCAACTCTACCGCTGCGCCACGAGCCGCCCCCTAGACGATATAATAGATTTTTGATTAGTTACGGGTGTGTCGGGGGTTATGGGGAGAAGGCAGGAGAATGGAGTTACGGGGGAGAGATAGATCAGCCATGATTGAATGGCGGAGTAGACTTGATGGGCCTCCTTCTGCGCTGTGTCTCCAAACTAAACAAAAGTGCTGAATGAAATGCGAGAATGTGATTTATCTATTAAAGTCCATTCGCAAGTAGCTAAAATTACTAACTTGCCAGTTGAAGATGTCTGAAGAAATGTCCCGAAACCAAATCCTCACCTATCCTTTTTCTCCAGAGATTAGGAACTTTTCTACACAAAGGATGATGGTGTAAGGAACGAGCTGCCAGAGGAGGTAGTTGAAGCAGGTGCTATAAAAAATTTGAACGACATTTGGACAGGTACATGGAGAGGAGAGGTGAATGGGCCAAACGCAGGCAGGTGGGACAAGCATAGATGGGACATGTTTGTCGGTGTGGGAAAACTGGGCTGATGGCCCTGTTCACCGCTGAGCGACTCCAGTACTTTGTCCACCTCACATTTGGCTTGGGCAGGAAATTCATGCGTTGTCTTTCCGCTGACCGATTTGCTCGCAGCAAAAGTTTAGAAGGATGAGAGGGGATCTCATTGAAACGCATAAGATTGTTAAGGGCTTGGACACGCTAGAGGCAGGAAACATGTTCCCGATGTTGGGGGAGTCCAGAACCAGAGGCCACACACAGTTTAAGAATAAGCAGTAAGACATTTAGAACGGAGAAGAGGAAACACTTTTTCTCACAGAGAGTGGTGAGTCTGTGGAATTCTCTGCCTCAGAGGGCAGTGGAGGCAGGTTCTCTGGGTGCTTTCAAGAGAGAGCTAGATAGGGCTCTTAAAAATAGCGGGGTCGGGGAATATGGGGAGAAGGCAGGAACGGGGTACTGATTGGGGATGATCAGCCATGATCACATTGAATGGCGGTGCTGGCTCGAAGGGCCGAATGGCCTACTCCTGCACCTATTGTCTATTGACCTGGAGGTGGAATGGTGGGTTAGAAGATTTTTGATATTGTGGAGGGGGGGGGGGGAGCTCGTTAATAGTTTTTGTCGTTGGTTTGGTGACACAAGAATGTACGTGACTCGGGGGAACCAAGCCCAAAATGTGACTGTATGCAAAGCAGTGATCCACTGAGGCCTACGCACCCGCCAATTTAATTGAGTTCAGAGATAGAGCACGCAAACAAGCCCTTCATCCTTCAGTATGCATTCGGGTGGGTAAGTACATTCTTACAAGAAGGTGCAAAGAACCGGAAGGTAGACAGAAATGCTGGAGAAACTCAGCGGGTGAAGCAGCATCTACGGAGAGAGGGATTAGGCAACGTTTGGTGTCGAGACCCTGCTTCAGACTGAATACTGGGGCAGACAAAGTACTGGTGTAGTTTGAAGAAAGGTCCCACCCTGAAACGTCACCTATCCGTGTTCGTTTCAGTTTAGTTTAGTTTGGAGATACAGCGAGCAAACAGGCGCTTCGGCCCGCCAAATCCGCGCCGACCAGCGATCCCCACACACTTTCCCCCGACACAGACGAGTGACTTATTCGCATTTATACCCAGCCAATTAACCTACAAACCTGTACGTCTTTGGAGTGTGGGAGGAAACTGAAGATCTTGGAGAAAAACTCATGGGGAGAACGTACAAACTCTGTACAGACAACACCTGTAGTCAGGACTGAACCCAGGTCTCGGGTGCTGTGAGGCAGCAACTCTACCCACTGTGCCTTCCACTCCTATGTGTGTGTGTGTGTCTCTCTCTCCCCTCTTATCTCTCTCTCTCTCCCTCTCTCTCTCTCTGTCTCTCAATTCAATTTCAATTTAAAAACTTTATTGGCATGATAAAAACATTGTTATATTGCCAAAGTATAAAACATGACAGATATATTTAAAATGCATAAGTATAAACACAAGTATACAGTGCATGGATAGATATGTCCCTGTACATAAACTTGCAATAGGCCTATAGCCCTTTATTCATGCTACATGTTCTTGCAGCTGTAAGCAGTACAGCACAATAGCAAGTTTAGCAATTCAATATTAATTTCTTAGTGCCAGCTAATGTCAATGAGTGTGTGCGTACATATGTGCATGTTGGTCATTCACCGTCTCTCAGGTTATGGCATGCTGTTACGTATGGTGCACCAACTTTTTTCCACGCAGAGAGTGGTGAATCTCTGGAACTCTCTGCCGCAGAGGGTAGTCGAGGCCACAGTTCATTGGCTATATTTAAGAGGGAGTTAGATGTGGCCCTTGTGGCTAAGGGGATCAGGGGGTATGGAGAGAAGGCAGGTACGGGATACTGAGTTGGATGATCAGCCATGATCATATTGAATGGCGAATGGTGCAGGCTCGAAGGGCCGAATGGCCTCTACTCCTGCACCTATTGTCTATGTTTCTATGTTTCTAAGATGTGCCGTATTTCCTTTGACAAGGATTATTCTTAGTTTTGATGTATCATCTAGTTCTTCAAAATCAGGGGTTGCCACACTGAGTTTGTCAAAGTATGCTTTCCTTGTTTTGTCTATTTTTTTTGCATTTTAGGAGGAAGTTACACCTCTGTTTCAACCTCATCTGTTGAACAGTGGCCCCATATTCTGTTGTCTCTTGGTTGCCAGAATCTCTTCTGTCTTCCTTTTTCAACTGCCAAGTAGTGGTCACTTAACCTGTATTTCTGTCTCTGCTCTATGTCTCTAACAGTTGAGAGACAGTCTGCCAATTTATAGTCTCTTTTTAGGGCATGGTAACATTCTAATCTGCTTTGGGTTTTGGTTTCTTTATCCCAATGTTCCAAGTACGTTTCTTTACATTGTTTGATAATTTGGTTCACTCTAACTGGTGACTGGGGGTCAGTATTGATCTGGGGCCGGTCAGGGTTTAACTGGATAGGGGTAGTTAGTTGGTTACACAAAAAAGCTGGAGAAACTCAGCGGGTGCAGCAGCATCTATGGAGCGAAGGAAATAGGCGACGTTTCGGGCCGAAACCCTTGGTTTCGGCCCGAAACGTTGCCTATTTCCTTCGCTCCATAGATGCTGCTGCACCCGCTGAGTTTCTCCAGCTTTTTTGTGTAACCTTCGATTCTCCAGCATCTGCAGTTCCCTCTTAAACAGGGGTAGTTAGTTTCAGTACCAACTGACACAGGGAACATTTCTGGGCTTCCCTCTTGTGTTTGAAAGGCTTTAAACTGGAGGGTATCTGGGGGGCTAGATTTAAGGTGATTCCAAAAACCTAGTGCTCTTTTGTGGATATTTATTATCAGTGGGTATCTGCCTAGTTCTGCCCTACATGCGATTGTTGGTGTTTTCCTTTGGATACGGAGGATGTTCCGACAAAATTCTCTCCCTCTCTCTCCCTCTGACTCACTCTCTCTCCTCCCTCAGTCTCTCTCTCAGTCTCTCCCCCACCAGAGTGATAGGTTGTTGTGAGCAGCGCAGGGTGGTTTGAAGCATGGTGTAACCGCACAGTGAGATCGCTTTCTGCACAGTTGCTGTTGCAACAGCAAGATGAATCGAGGCTTGTGAAGGCATGTGTAGGTATTCTCACCCACACTGGCTCAGTGAACTGAACAACCTACTTTTGTCGAGCAAGAATCTCCCTGTCTGTCTGTCATGCCTCCAGCCCTTCCCTGGTATCCAACTGCAAGCTGGCTTCGATCAGACGTGTACTTTAGAAGACAAGAGGTGCTGGAGTACCTTATAGATACGGCACGGTGGCGCAGCGGTAGAGTTACTGCCTCACAGCGCCAGAGACCCGGGTTCAATCCTGACTACGGGTGCTGTCTGTACGGAGTTTGCACGTTTCCTCCGGGTGCTCCGGTTTCCACCCACCCTCCAAAGACGTGCGGGTTTGTAGGTTAATCGACCCTCTGTAAACTTCCCCCCCCCAGCGTGAATGGGGCGTGGACTCGGTGGGCCGAAGGGCCTGTTTCCCTGCTGTATTGGAACTAAACTATAATGTTTAAGGGGGGAATGGAGCGGCTGGGCTTGTACACTCTGGAGTTTAGAAGGATGAGAGGGATTCTCATTGAAACATATAGGATTGTTAAGGGCTTGGACACGCTTGATGCAGGAAACATGTTCCCAATGTTGGGGGGAGTCCAGAACCAGGGGCCACACACAGTTTAAGAATAAGGAGCAAGCCATTTAGAACGGAGATGAGGAAACACTTTTTCTCACAGAGAGTGGTGAGTCTGTGGAATTCTCTACCTCAGAGGGCGGTGGATGCTTTCAAGAGAGAGTTATATAGGGCTCTTAAAAATAGCGGAGTCAGGGGATATGGGGAGAAGGCAGGAACGGGGTAGTGATTGGGGATGATCAGCCGTGATCGCATTGAATGGCGGTGCTGCCTCGAAGGGCCGAATGGCCTCTACTCCTGCATCTATTGTCTATTGACTATTGGGAGGGAGATCTAGGATCTAAACCCAGCAATGGTGAAAGAGAGACAATTGTATTGGCAAATTTTGATTGTGTGTAAGTTGGAGGGAAGATAGCAAGTGCAGAGAATATCTACAAGGATATTCGACACAAAGTGCTGGAGTAACTCAGCAGGACAGGCAGCGTGTCTGGAGAGAAGGAATGGGTGCCGTTTCGGGTCGAGACCCTTCCTCAGACTGTAGCTTGGGCAGACTTGCCCTTTTCTTCCTTGCCCTTTATTCCTTTAGTTTAGTTTATATTTAGAGACACAGCGCGGAAACAGGCCCTTCGGCCCACCGGGTCCGTGCCGACCAGCGATCCCCGCACATTAACACTATCCTACACACACTAGGGACAATTTCTACATTTACACCAAGTCAATTAACCTACAAACTCTGCACGTCTTTGGAGTGTGGGAGGAAACCGAAGATCCCGGAGAAAACCCACGCAGGTCACGGGGAAAACGTGCAAACTCCGTACAGACAGCACTCGTAGTCGGGATCGATCCCGGGTCTCCGGTGCTGTGAGGCAGCAACTCTGCCGCTGCGCCACCGTGTCGCGATTTAATAGCAACCTGAGGGGTAACTTTTTTTCACTTGGAGGGTGGTGTGTATATCAAGTCAAGTCAAGTCAAGTTTATTTGTCACATACACATACGAGATGTGCAGTGAAATGAAAGTGGCAATGCTCGCGGACTTTTGTGCAAAAGACAAACAACAAAACAACCAAACAAACTATAAACACAATCATAACACACATATTCTTTTACATAATAAATAATGGAAGGAAAAACGTTCTGTAGAGTTAGTCCCTGGTGAGATAGGCGTTTACAGTCTGAATCGCCTCTGGGAAGAAACTCCTTCTCAACCTCTCCGTTCTCACCGCATGGCAACGGAGGCGTTTGCCTGACCGTAGCAGCTGGAACAGTCCGTTGCAGGGGTGGAAGGGGTCTCCCATGATTTTGTTTGCTCTGGAGTTGCACCTCCTGTTGTATAGTTCCTGCAGGGGGGTGAGTGAAGTTCCCATAGTGCGTTCGGCAGGGGTGGAAGGGGTCTCCCATGATATGGGACGAGCTGTCAGAGGAGGCAGGGACTATAACTGCACTTGAACAGGTACGTGGATACGAAAGGGATATGGGCCAAATGTGGGCAGATGGGACTAGCATAGATGGGTCAGCATAGATGGGTTGGGCTGAAGGGCCTGTTTACGTGCTGTTTGGCTCCATGCCTAAGCTCAGGAAACCACTTCAATGCTACGTTGCTCTATTGATGTTCTTTGGTTACTGATTGCATACGTGATCTCGATCAACGGAAATGTCTGCAATGTTCGAGATGCTTTTATCTGTGAGAAGGAACTGGAGATGCTGCTTTACGCTGAAGATAAACGCAGCATGCTGCAGTATCTCAGCGGGACAGGCAGTCAGTCCGGGTTGAGACCCTTCTTCAGACTTTTTAGACCCGAGACGTCACCCACTCCTTCTCTCCACAGATGCTGCCTATCCCGCTGAGTTACTCCAGCATTTTGTGTCTGTCTTTTCATATATATATAGGCAAAATGCTGGAGAAACTCAGCGGGTGCAGCAGCACCTATGGAGCGAAGGAAATAGGCAACGTTTCGGGAAGAAACCCAAAAGGAAATAGGCAACGTTTCGGGCCGAAACCCGGAAGGGTTTCGTCCCGAAACGTTGCCTATTTCCTTCGCTCCATAGATGCTGCTGCACCCGCTGAGTTTCTCCAGCATTTTTGTGTACCTTCGATTTTCCAGACATCTGCAGTTCCTTCTTAAACATCTAAAATTAATACCCCGTTCTTGTTTTCTCCCCACATCCCTTGATTCGGTTAGCCCTAACTTTCTTGAAAACATCCAGTGAATCGGCCTCCACTGCCTTCTGCGGCAGAGAATTCCACAGATTCACAACTCTCTGGGTGAAAAAGATTTTCCTCATCTCAGTCCTAAATGGCCGACCCCTTATTCTTAAACTGTGTGTGACCCCTGGTTCTGGACACCCCCCAACATGTGGGGGAACATTTGTCCTCCATCTAGCCTGTCCAATCCTTTAAGAATGTTATGTTTCTATAAGATCCCCTCTAAATCCTCCTAAATTCTAGTTTAGACAGACAGATAGACGGAAATATCTTGCAGCGCTTCAAGGAAGCTCTGGCTATGCCACAAGACTTTGCAAACATCTTCACAGCCCACTGACAACTGAACCATCCTACCACAACATCCTGGGATGTCAGGACTGTCTTATGAGGAAAGACTGGATAGACTTGGTTTATACTCTCTAGAATTTAGGAGATTGAGAGGGGATCTTATAGAAACTTGCAAAATTCTTAAGGGGTTGGACAGGCTAGATGCAGGAAGATTGTTCCCGATGTTAGGGAAGTCCAGGACAAGGGGTCACAGCTTAAGGATAAAGGGGAAATCCTTTAAAACCGAGATGAGAAGAACTTTTTTGACACACAGAGTGGTGAATCTCTGGAACTCTCTGCCACAGAGGGTAGTTGAGGCCCGACAGTTCATTGGCTATATTTAAGAGGGAGTTAGATGTGGCCCTATGTGGCTAAGGGAATCAGGGGGGGGTATGGAGAGAAGGCAGGTACGGGATACTGAGTTGGATGATCAGCCATGATCATATTGAATGGCGGTGCAGGCTCGAAGGGCCGAATGGCCTCTACTCCTGCACACCTAATTTCTATGTTTCTAAACAAGACAGCAGTGCTGAACTGCCATCGACCTCATTGGCGACCCTCGGATTACCTTTGATCGGACTTAAGCCCCTGTCCCACTGTACGAGATAATTCACGAGTTCTCCCGAGTTTTCCCCCGATTCGAACTCGGAGACTGTCCGTAGCGGGTCCGTAGGAGTTCGTGGACGTTAAAAAGTCACAATTTTTTTCATCACGAGTATTTTTCATCACAGTGTCGATTTTACCGGATTTTTACCGGATTTCCCGAGTACCTACCGTCGCTCGTACGAGCCGCTACGAGACATCCGTGAACTCCTACGGACCCGCTACGGACGTTCTCCGAGCTCAAATCAGGGGAAAACTCGGGAGAACTCCTGAATTACCTCGTACAGTGGGACTGGCCCTTTAGCTAAATCCTTCTAAATTCTAGAAATAGGCGGCTGTCACTCTACTCAACAACGTACCTCGGTGACTGCCAATCACCCGGACACTTATTATTATTTATTCAAATCATTTGCTATGTCGCTCTTCCAGGGAGATGCTAAATGCATTTCGTTGTCTCTGTACTGTGCACTGACAATGACAATTAAAATTGAATCTGAAACTGAATCTGAATCTGAGCTGGCTTCACCTTGCAACAACTAAACGTTATTCCCTTTATCACGAATCTGTACACTGCAAATGGCTCGATTGGAATCATGTGTTGTCTTTCCGCTGACTGGTTAGCACGCAACAAAAAGCTTTTCGCTGTACCTCGGTACACGTGACAATAAACTGAACTGAACTTCAGCTCTACGAGCTACGATGTTCAAAGAACGGCAGATGCTGGAAAAATCGAAGGTAGACAAAAGTGCTGGAGAAACTCAGCGGGTGCAGCAGCATCTATGTGGAGCGAAGGAAATAGGCAACGTTTCGGGACGAAACCCTTCCGGGTTTCGGCCCGAAACGTTGCCTATTTCCTTTTGGGTTTCGTCCCGAATTGAAGGTAGACTGAAATGGTGGAGAAACTCAGCGGGTGAGTCGGCATCTATGGAGCGAAGGAAATAGGCGACTGTGATTTGTTATGATAAAATTTGATTAAAAAATTGAAGCTGTACAATAATTGTAGCTGCCGAGCGACTTATCCGTCTAATAAAAATAAATTTAAAAAAAAAAAGGAAATAGGCATCTCGACCCGAAACGTCGCCTCTTTCCTTCGCTCCATAGATGCTGCGGCACCCGCTGAGTTTCTACAGCGTTTTTGTCTACCATTTAGATAATAATCTGTTATAGTCCCTGCCTCAACTACCTCCTCTGGCAGCTCAGACTGAAGAAGGGGCTAGACCCGAAACGTCAACCTATTCCTCCGCTCATTAGATGCTGCCTCACCCGCTAAGTCAACTTAATTTGTTGCACACACACACACATACATACAAGATGTACAGTGAAATGAATGTGGCAATGCCTGCAGAACTGAACAGAACCAGTATTTACATTTTAAAAACAGGAGGCACAACAGTATTTACGCCCCTGGTGAGATCACAGTTTACAATCCTGACGGCCTGTGGGAAGAAACTCCATTCTCAGCCTCTCTGTTCTCACAGCGTGACAGCGGAGGCGTGCGTTTGCCTGACCCGTAGCAGCTGGAACAGCCCGTTGCTGGGGCGGGAGGGGTCGTTCATGATCTCGTTGGCTCTGGATCTGCGCAAAATCGGCGCCAGGCACACGTGCAAACCCCGCGTGGTTGCCCAGCCACCCACGCCCTCCCATGCCACCTTTGCCAGGTAACCTGCTGCCTTGCCTGCTCGACAAAACTTGGTTCAAGTCAATTCAAGTCAAGTTTATTTGTCACATACACATACGAGATGTGCAGTGAAATGAAAGTGGCAATGCTCGCGGACTTTTGTGCAAAAGACAAACAAACAAAACAACCAAACAAATTATAAACACAATCATAACACACATATTCTTTTACATAATAAATAATGGAAGGAAAAACGTTCTGTAGAGTTAGTCCCTGGTGAGATAGGCGTTTACAGTCCGAATTGCCTCTGGGAAGAAACTCCTTCTCAACCTCTCCGTTCTCACCGCATGGCAACGGAGGCGTTTGCCTGACAATAGCAGCTGGAACAGTCCGTTGCAGGGGTGGAAGGGGTCTCTCATGATACTGTTGGCTCTGGAGTTGCACCTCCTGTTGTATAGTTCCTGCAGGGGGGAGAGTGAAGTTCCCATAGTGTGTTCGGCCGAACGCACTACTCTCTGCAGAGCCTTCTTGTCCTCGGCAGAGCAATTCCCAAACATGCAAAAACAGGTGGCTGGATCGCTGAGGAGAACCTGCTTCTGTGGCGTTCTCGTGATTTGAATGGCATGAGTAATTGGCAGCCCATAATTAAGTCATCTTCAAACAAACTCATGGCCTATTGTCTTATTGTCTTATCATAAGGTCATAAGTGATAGGAGCAGAATTTTGGCCATTCAGCCCATCGAGTCTACTCCGCCATTCAATCATGGCTGATCTATCTCTCCCTCCTAACCCCATCCTCCTGCCTTCTCCCCGTGACCCCTGGTACCAGTTTAGTTTAGAGATACAGCACGGCAACAGGCCCTTCGGCCCATCCTGTCCACACTGGCCAGCGATCACTAACACTGTCCTAGTTACAATTTTACCGGAGCCAATTAACCTACAAACTGCACGTCTTTGGAGTGGTGGGAGGAAAACCGGAGTTGCCGGAGGGAACCCGCGCTGGTCACGAGGAGAAGGTGTCGCCCATTCCTTCTCTCCAGAGATGCTGCCTCACCCGCTGAGTTACTCCAGCATTCTGTGTCCACCTTCGATTTAAACCAGCATCTGCAGTTCTTTCTAACTTGGTGACTTGGATAGGCTGGGTGAGTGGGCAAATGTTTGGCAGATGCAGTATAATGTGGATAAATGTGAGGTTATCCATTTTGGTGGCAAAAACGGGAAAGCAGACTATTATCTAAATGGTGGCCGATTGGGAAAGGGGGAGATGCAGCGAGACCTGGGTGTCATGGTACACCAGTCATTGAAGGTAGGCATGCAGGTGCAGCAGGCAGTAAAGAAAGCGAATGGTATGTTAGCTTTCATTGCAAAAGGATTTGAGTATAGGAGCAGAGAGGTTCTACTGCAGTTGTACAGGGTCTTGGTGAGACCACACCTGGAGTATTGCGTACAGTTTTGGTCTCCAAATCTGAGGAAGGACATTATTGCCATAGAGGGAGTGCAGAGAAAGGTTCACCAGACTGATTCCTGGGATGTCAGGACTGTCTTATGAAGAAAGAGACGGATAGACTTGGTTTATACTCTCTAGAATTTAGAAGATTGAGAGGGGATCTTATAGAAACTTACAAAATTCTTAAGGGGTTGGACAGGCTAGATGCAGGAAGATTGTTCCCGATGTTAGGGAAGTCCAGGACAAGGGGTCACAGCTTAAGGATAAGGGGGAAATCCTTTAAAACCGAGATGAGAAGAACTTTTTTTCACACAGAGAGTGGTGAATCTCTGGAACTCTCTGCCACAGAGGGCAGTTGAGGCCAGTTCATTGGCTATATTTAAGAGGGAGTTAGATGTGGCCCTAGTGGCTAAGGGGATCAGGGGGTATGGAGAGAAGGCAGGTACGGGATACTGAGTTGGATGATCAGCCATGATCATATTGAATGGCGGTGCAGGCTCGAAGGGCCGAATGGCCTACTCCTGCACCTAATTTCTATGTTTCTAACATAAACTAAACTCTGCTTTAAAAATACCCAATGACTTGCCCCCGACACTCTGTACAGACGGCACTCGAGGTCAGGATCGAACCCGGGTCCCTGGCGCTGTGAGGCTGCAGTTCTACCTGTTTGCTGGAAGAAATCAATGGGATGTAAAGGGCCTATCCCACTTAGGCTATTTTTCGAGGCGACTGCCAGCGACTGTCATAGTCGTGGCAGGTCGCCGAAAAACCGGAGGCTGGACCCCCTCTTTGACATAAAATTTGAAATAGAATCACGTTCCCGATGTTGGGGGAGTCTAGAACCAGGGGCCACACACAGTTTAAGAATGAGGAGTAAGCCATTTAGAATGGAGACGAGGAAACACTTTTTCTCACAGAGAGTGGTGAGTCTGTGGAATTCTCTGCCTCAGAGGGCGGTGGAGGCCGGTTCTCTGGATACTTTCAAGAGAGAGCTAGATAGGGCTCTTAAAGATAGTGGATATGGGGAGAAGGCAGGAACGGGGTACTGATTGTAGATGATCAGCCATGATCACATTGAATGGCGGTGCTGGCTCGAAGGGCCAAATGGCCTACTCCTGTACCTATTATCTATTGTCCTTTGAACATATCTGACCTTCTCTCTCTCTGTGCATCTTTCCTGTTGTAGGTGGATACAGTTTGATGAATCAGAGGTGAAGATGGAACTCTCAAACCATGCCAAACAATTACTATTGCAGCTGAACCAACAGAGGAGCAAAGGTTTCTTCTGCGATGTCATCATCGTGGTGGAGAATGCCCTGTTCCGCGCCCACAAGAACATCCTGGCGGCCAGCAGCATGTACTTCAAGTCCCTCGTTTTGCACGACAACCTCATCAACCTGGACACGGACATGGTCAACGCCGCCATCTTCCGCCAGATCCTGGACTTCATCTACACGGGCAAGTTGCCGATGACCGAGCAGGCCAGCGAGCAGAACGTCAACGGCCTCCTCACAGCCGCCAGCTACCTCCAGCTCCACGACCTCACCGCGCTATGCCGCAAGAAGATGAAACGCAACGGCAAGACCCTGCACCACGGCAAGCTGGCGGGGGGGCCCAACCCGGGCAAGCCCGGGCGAGGCCACCGACTGCCGTCCACGCCGGTCATCCAGAGCCGTTTCGCCGGCTCGTCCGACGGGCTGAAGCGGCTGTCGGCGATGGAGCCGGGAGCCGGCGGCGGCGGCGGCGGCGAGGAGTTTTACGTCCCCGGCTCCAACAAGGGCGGCGGTGGCTCCTCCTCCTCCTCCTCGCACCCGCGCGGGCAGAAGGGCGGCAACGGTAACGCCAACGGCGGCGACCAGGACGAGCAGATGCTGGGCCTCGACCTGTCGAAGAAGAGCCCGCCGTTACCGCCGGCGCAGCATCAGCAGCAGCAGCCGCCGCACGTGGCGGCCTCTCAGGAAGACATGCAGCTGGGGGAGTGCGGGCAAGGCTCGCCCAACTCCTCCACCGCCAACACCGAGGACAGGGCGGAGGGCGGCGAGGGGCCGGACAGGAGCGAGGGCGGAGACGGCGGTGGTCAGGGCGCGCCCGATACCAAGGGCTACCACCGCCTGGCCCCGCACCACCCGCCCGGCTGGATCAAGCATGAGATGCCTTACGGGCGGCAGGACAACTGTAGGGAGGACGGGTCGACACTGATGAACGGTGTGATCATGGGGCCGCTGGTCAAGTCTCTGGACCGGGACCGGGAGCGGGAGAGAGACAGGGAGAGGGAGGGGCCCCACCCTTACTGCAAGGAGGTAGGGAGGGGGGGAGAGGAGGAGGAGGAGAACGGGAAGGAGTACAGCGAGGAGAGCGGCCAGAGCGAGGAGGACACCGGCCAGCCCAGCGCCCACGCCTACCGCCCTGGCCCCGACGGCTTTGAGCCGGTGGTGTACGGAGACAACCTGTACGTCTGCATCCCCTGCGGCAAGGGCTTCCCCAGCTCGGAGCAGCTCAACTCGCACGTGGAGAGCCACACGGAGGAGGACCTGTACATCAAGGATGAGGAGGCGGTGGCGGATGGGCTGGCGGCCCAGAGCCTGGCCTTCGCCGGAGACTCGCGGCCCTACAAGTGCTCGGTGTGCGAGAAGAGCTACCGCGACCCGTCCACGCTGCGCCAGCATGAGAAGACGCACTGGCTCTCCCGGCCCTTCCCCTGCAACATCTGCGGCAAGATGTTCACCCAGCGCGGCACCATGACCCGACACATGCGCAGCCACCTGGGCCTCAAGCCCTTCGCCTGCGAGGAGTGCGGGATGCGCTTCACCCGCCAGTACCGGCTGACCGAGCACATGCGCGTCCACTCCGGCGAGAAGCCCTACGAGTGCCAGGTGTGCGGCGGCAAGTTCACCCAACAACGCAACCTGATCAGCCACATGCGCATGCATACCTCACCCACATAGAAACCAAAGACTCCGCGCGCGCCTCATCTCCCCACCGCGTGTCGGCACGAACCGCAGGTGCTGGCTCACACCCCCCCCCCAAGGCAGACACTAGAGCTGGATGTACTCAACGGGTCGGGCAGCATCTATGGAGGACAAAGAAAAATAAAGGAAAAATAGGTGCCATCTTGTGTAGGAAGCAACAGCGGATGCTGATTTATACCGCCAAGGCAGACAATAGAGCTGGATGTACTCAACGGGTCGGGCAGCATCTCTGGAGGAAAAATAAAAAAAGGAATCGGTGACATTTCGGGTCTGAAGAGGGTCTCGAACCCGAAACGCCACGACATGTGTGACATTTTTTTGTGTAGGAAACAACTGCAGATGCTGGTTTTACACCGAAGATACGACACGAACATGTAGGAAACAACTGCAGATGCTGGTTTTACACCGAAGATACGACACGACATGCTGGAGTAACTCAGCGGGACAGCGTCTCTGGAGAGAGAGAAAGGGGGGAAAAAAGGAATGGGTGACATTTCCTTTCATTTCAGTCTGAAGAAAGGTCCCGGCCCCGACACTTCACCTCGAGGGTCAAGAATGAAGGAGGAAGGATGTTGGTTTACACCGAAGGTTGACACAAAACGCTGGAGTAACTCAGCGGGACTGGGCAGCTTCTCTGGAGAGAGAAGGAATGGGGTGGCCATTCGGGGTCGAGACCGAGAGTCAGGGGAGAGGGAGGCAGAGAGATAAGGAAGGGTAAGGTGTGAAAACGGGTGCATCCCAGTTAGAGCAACAAAGTTCTTTTCCCCCTCCTATCTCTCACCTAGTCCTTCACTCCAGAGATGCTGCCCGACCCGCTGAGTCAATCCAGCCTTTTTGTGTCTCGTCCCGTCCCTGTCCTCTCCCCCTCTCCTCTCTTCTCCTCCCTCTCTTTTGTTATTTTGTTCCTTCAAGGGGGAGAGAGTTTGCAGGGGAGAGAGAGAACGACCTCACCATCCCCATCAGAGAACGGGGTATAGAGTCTGCGAAATGCTTTCGGGAAGGGGGGAAGGGGAAAAGGAGCGAGGAATCTTTTTCGTTTCCAATAATCGTTTAGAGAGGAAAGGAGAAAATAGTTCTCGAGAGGCACTTGTTTCACTAAAGAGTAAAAATGAGGACATGTGACGTTTTTTCGACGCGAATGTTTCAACTGGAAGGGGGGAATGGGTGCGGTGGGGGGAGGGGAGTGGGGGGTTGTTTGGGCTAGGCTGATATTTGCTGCAATTATGTACATTTCCATTATAATATTTCCTCTGTTCACTCACTGAGCAAGCCTGGCTGAAGGGACTTAATGATGTTGCTACCTCTTCACGACAATAATTTATAAGAGAGTTTAAAATAAAATCAATAATAGGGTAGATTCAAAGAGCATTGGGCGGCAGGGAATGAGGTTAGTATTTTTTTTTTTTTTTTAAACGTATAATGAATTTAAGATGCAAGGTTTTCCATCCCAGCATTATGGATCTTTGGCAGACTTGATTTCATCTCCAAGCTGGGCCAGATAAGACTTTGTGGTCTTGTCTGTTTTTTTGACCAAATTATCTTTGAAACGAAAAAGTGTGTGTAGGTGTGTTGAATTTTTGAGCCATATCCCGCCAGGCCTGTAGCGATCAGTCTCATGGATGGATCTGTAGGAGGGGAGAGAGTGGTGGTGAGGAGAGGCAGAGGGAGGGGGGGTGTGTGTGTGTGTGGGGGACGAGGGGGGCTTGTATTTTTCAATAGCTTTTTTTCCACTGGTCAGATGCTGAAACCCAAGAGATCATGATTTTTTTGATTTTTTTTTTTCCTTTAAAGCATGTGGGCTTGTGTTTACAAAGGCCTGCCTCTCCGCGGGGCCAGGGCTGTTGCTCTTAGCATGGTACGATGTTATAACATGCTGAGGAAAGCTGGTAGCTAGCTGTACATTCCTAACGAAACCAAATTCTCAATCGCTGCGTAGAAGCAAAGACTGTAAAGAACCAGGGGCATGCCGGTGGCAAACTTTGACAGCTTTGATTGGAAAAGTTTTCCAAAGGAACTTGTTGGAAAAAGTTTACACAATATTTGTCTGAGCGCACGTACCTCCAAAGGCCCTAACTCAAAGATACAGAAAAGCTTTTTTTTTCCTAAAATAAAAAAAAGAGAAACAAATATATATATAGGGCTGGTTTAGGGTTATTTTTTTTTTTTTTTTAATTTTAAGATTTTCGTGTTTTTTTTTTCCTCGTTTATTTGTTAATTCTCTCTCACTTTTGACAATTCAAACATTGTACGCATCTGGATTTGAAGGGGGGGGGTGAGGGGGAGAAAGATACCTTTTTTTATAGTCTGCAATGGCTGCATAGGTACTAAACAGGTGGCAATTGGCAAGGAGAGGACTTCTTGTGTAAGAACCTTTTCAGGAGCAGTGGATTTGAATTTGACAGCAAACGCATTCTTACCTAAGAGACACTAGGGCACGTCTCGAGACATGCCATTCATGATTTATTTTTCCCAAAGTACTTTTTTTTGTTTTTGTTTTTGTTTTAAATATATATATTTAATATATATATTATATATATATATGTTGGGATGGAACAAAGATTTAAACTAGTGATTACGGCTTAAACAAATGAGAGAAAGAGAAGAGAAGAAAAAAAAACGAGTGCATGATATTGTCCTCAGCACTTAAATAGGTGAATGACTGTATGTCTGTGTACAGCAAGTAAATTGTACGGGGAGGAGCTGCTGATAGCGGTGTAATCCGAAGATGGACACTAAAAACTGGAGGAACTCAGCGGGTCGGGCAGCAGCTGTAGAGAACAGGAATCGGCGACGTTTTGGGGTCCGGAGAAGGACTATTTCTCCAGAGTCACTGCCCGATCCGCTTGGGTCACTCCAGCCTTTTTTCTTTTTTTTTTTAAATTTGCGTCTCACCTTCGGTCGATATTGCACGGGTGGCTTTCCTCTTTGAGTAGTGACGGTAGAATTGCAGTCGATAGATTTTTATTCAAAGGAACATTTAAAAGAAAAGAATTACATGAAAATATGCTTTCAAAAAAAACTGTGACAATAACGGACTTCATAATTCAGGGAATGCTCTGGCAGCTGCGAACTGTGGTTGCCTCTACTGCATTTATACAATGTCAAAAAAAATGTATCAGGACATTTTCTGTATTTTAATGAGAGAGAGAGAGAGTGAGAAGAAAAAATCAGAACACTAGTTTCATATTTAAAGATTTTGAAAGGGGGGGGTGGTCGGGGAACGGGACGGGGAAGGGGGGTGATTTATTTCAGATACACACAAAGTACCTCAGCATCAAATGGGGCAGCTTACGCAAAAAAAAAAATAGTGATATAATATAGGCTGTAGTCATTTGTCCTGTGTTTTTCCTTTTTTTTTCCCCCCGTGTTTTCTTTGTGTGCTGTTGCATCTTAGTTTGAAGTTTATCAGAGTTGTATTAAAGAGAAATGAAAAAAAAAGCTCATACCCAAATTCACAGAAAAAAAGATGACTATTTTTAAACCAAAGCACATTTTAATGAGTAAGAAAGAAAAAAAAGGACCTCATGACTCAAAGAATTATGTATTTATTGCATTGTTTACATGTAAACCTATCAACAGTCACAGACCTCAGAATGATAATTTCAGATGAAACAAAAATGGTGCATATAACACTTTTTGACAGTGTTTTTTTTTTAATCAATATATATGTATTTGCAGTAAATGAATGTATTTATTTCTTTTTTTGAATTCTATTCACACTGTTCACATTTATTTTTCAGTTCTTGTGTAAAAATATGTTGCATAAATTGGATCTTATTCCAGAAAAAAAAAAAAATCTCAGAGACTTATCAACATAGCCATAAACCGCGAAACCTGTGAAAATGTTATTTGCTAAAGACTGGACAATTTTTATTTGTTTTTCATTTTTTTTTTTTTTTTTTTGGCTTTGCTTTGAGGATGTAATATGTTTATTGTATTTAATACAATGTGTTTCTACGTCATGTCACAATGCACATACAACCGGGGTCACCGCGAGACTTGCATTCCCGTATCTTGTCTCGTGTGGCTCCGGGTAGCAGTATTTATCTTTTTTTTTTGTGTCCTGAAATCGTTACACATTTCTTGCACAAAGAAAATCGCTTTAATTCAGGTCGGGGCTGCTTTATCCGCAGCTCAAAGCAAACGTCACGAATCAATAACAAAACAACTGTGTGCTGGCCTCAGCACTCAGATAATGTTGCAGTCTTAATGTACAGCAATCAGAAACTGTTATTTTACAATCTTTTCATTAAAAGCTTAACTGAAAACCACATCTGCCTTTGTGCTCGTGATGACTGACTGCATTGCGTTGCTCGCCGCTGTGGTTTCAACGGTAGCGGTGTTTTGGTTGATACAGTGTGGGAACCGACACGCTGAGTCCACGCTGACCCTCGATCGCCCGATCACACTGGTGTTCTAATGTTATCCCCCACATAGAAACAGGCCCTTCGGCCCATCGAGTCCATGCTGACCCTTGATCGCCCATTCACATTGGTTTTAATGCTATCCCCCACATAGAAGCAGGCCCTTCGGCCCATCGAGCCTACACTGATCCTCGATCGCCCAATCACACTGGATTTAATGCTATCCCCCACATAGAAACAGGCCCTTCGGCCCATCGAGTCCACTCCAACCCTTGATCGCCCGTTCCCACTAATTTAGTTGACTAGTGCCACCGAGCCGCCCACCGAGTCAACGCTGCCAATCAGTTGCACGCTCACACTAGTTTAGTTTAGAGATACAGCACGGAAACAGGCCCTTCGGCCCGTCGAGTCCACGCAGACCATCGATGTCATCCCATTTTCTCATCCACTCCCTTCGCACGGAGGGACGACGTACAGAGGGGCGTTTGCCCTACAAACCCGCACGTCTTTGGGCCGTGGGAGGAAACCCGCGCGGTCACGGGGAGAACGTGCAAACTCCACACAGACAGCACCCGAGGACAGGATCGAACCGGGGTCTCCGTGGCTGTGAGGCAGCGGCACTACCCGCTGCGCCACCGAGCTGCCTGGTTCGAGACGATCGATACCTCTGACCACCTCACTGGTCGACCCCTGCTCTGGGTCCTGTTTTGTGCAATGTTCCCGGGGGCTCTGAAGAGGTCAATGTGACCTTAACATCGCACACCTCCAGATTCTGCAACAGTGTGAAGAAAGGGGAACATTTTTCCTGCATGTAGCTTGTCCCGACCCTTCACGTCACCTATCCCTGTACAAAAGGACTGGACAAGCTACATGCAGGAAAAATGTTCCCAATGTTGGGCGAGTCCAGAACCAGGGGCCACACACACCGTCTTAGAATACAGGGGAGGTCATTTAAGACTGAGGTGAGAAAAAACTTTTTCACCCAGAGAGTTGTGAATTTGTGGAATTCCCTGCCACAGAGGGCAGTGGAGGCCAAGTCACTGGATGGATTTAAGAGAGAGTTAGATAGAGCTCTAGGGGCTGGTGGAATCAAGGGATATGGGGAGAAGGCAGGCACGGGTTATTGATTGGAGACGATCAGCCATGATCACAATGAATGGCGGTGCTGGCACGAAGGGCCGAATGGCCTCCTCCTGCACCTATTTTCTATGCTTCTACTCCAGAGAATGGGCGGCATGGTGGTGCAGCGGTAGAGTTGCTGCCTCACAGCGCCAGAGACCCGGGTTCGATCCTGACCACGGGTGCTGCCTGTACGGAGTTTGCACGTTCTCCCCGTTACCACGTGGGTTTCTTCGGTTTCGTCCCACACTCCAAAGACGTACAGATTTGTACGTGAATTGGCTTCGGTGTCATTGTAAATTGCTCTTGCAATGTGTAGGATTTTTATTTTTTAATCAAAAATATTTATTCAAATATTAAAAATAGTATTTACAACACAATAAAACAAAACAACCCACCACCATAGTACAAGACAAATAAATATTCTACTAAACAACGATATTACAGTCCTTGTCCACGATACACAACACGCCCCGCAGTGCCCAGCGGTCCCAGAAATCCCCCAGAGTGCTCGTGGACAGCGCGTAGTCTTTTTCTAGTAGCACCCGTGCGAATGTGTAGGATTGTACTGGTTGGCGCAGACTCGGTGGGCCGATGGCCTGGCCTTGTTTCTGCGCTGTATCTCCAAACTAAACAAAACTAAGTCTGAAGAAGGGTCTCGACCCCAAAGGTCACACAGAGAGTTGAATCTCTGGAACTCTCTGCCACAGAGGGTAGTTGAGGCCAGTTCATTGGCTATATTTAAGAGGGAGTTAGATGTGGCCCTTGTGGCTAAGGGAATCAGGGGGTATGGAGAGAAGGCAGGTACGGGATACTGAGTTGGATGATCAGCCATGATCATATTGAATGGCGGTGCAGGCTCGAAGGGCCGAATGGCCTACTCCTGCACCCAATTTCTATGTCACCCATTCCTTCATTCCTTGCTTTCTCCCTCCTTCCCCTCCCCTTCCCACAGCCCACTGTCTCCGCATCTTCCTTTCTTCTTCCCTCCCCCAGTCAAAACCCCCCCCCCCCCCCCACCTTCACATCAGTCTGACGAAGGGTCTCACCCGAAACGTCACCTATGTGGGGGAGCCTTAACCAGGGGCCACACAGATTAAGAATAAGGAGTAAACCATTTAGAACGGAGACGAGGAAACACTTTTTCTCACAGAGAGTGGTGAGTCTGTGGAATTCTCTGCCTCAGAGGGCGGTGGAGGCCGGTTCTCTGGATGCTTTCAAGAGAGAGCTAGATAGGGCTCTTAAAAATAGCGGAGTCAGGGGAATGGGGAGAAGGCAGGAACGGGGTACTGATTGGGGATGATCAGCCATGATCACATCGAATGGCGGTGATGGCTCAAAGGGCCGAATGGCCTCTACTCCTGCACCTATTGTCTATTGTCTATTCCTTTGCTGCAGAGATGCTGCCTCACCCGCTGAGTTCCTCCAGCATTTTTGTCCACCTTCGATCTTTCCAGCATCTGCAGTTCTTTCTTAAACATTTCTTCCATGGAGCAACTCAGCGGGACAGGCAGCATCTCTGGAGAGAAGGAATGGGTGATGTTTTGGGTCGAGACCCTCCTCTCCAGAGTTGCTGCCTGTCCCCGCTGAGTTACTCAAGCACTTGTATCCATCTGCAAACTAAACGAAACTTGCATTTTCCCAAATAATTAGTTTTGAAGAGCAGCCACGGAGGATTTCTGGGCAAGCAATAGCTCTGCACCTGGCTTGTGTGTTTTTTTTTTGCAGACTTCAATTGCATGATTCAATAAATGACGTTGGATCAGTCATCTGCTGTCAACATTGAGGTTATATATTGACCAAGACACAAAGGAGAACTCTGGAGTTCTTAGAATTATGCCGTGAGACTGAACATCCAACAACGCCACAAAGGAGGAAGCGCTTTGGGCTACGATGCCCGTGCGAAAAACACAATGACAAGGTAAACGACTTCTCCTCTCCCCGCACGTGATGCGTAGACGCGGGAAGCAAGGAACCGCAGAGGCCACTCTACACCGAAGATGGACACAAAATGCTGGCGTAACTCAGCGGGACAGGCAGCATCTCTGGAGAGAAGGTAGACTTGACGGGCCGAATGGCCTAGTTCTACTCCTGTTCCTTGCGGCCCATTAATTCTATGGTAGACAAAAATGCTGGAGAACCTCAACTGGTGAGGCAATAGACAATAGACAACAGGTGCAGGAGTAGGCCATTCGGCCCTTCGCCAGCACCGCCATTCAATGTGATCATGGCTGATCATCTCCAATCAGTACCCCATTTCTGCCTTCTCCCCATATCCCCTGACTCCGCTATCTTTAAGAGCCCTATCTAGCTCTCTCTTGAAAGCATCCAGAGAACCTGCCTCCACCGCCCTCTGAGGCAGAGAATTCCACAGACTCGCCACTCTCTGTGAGAAAAAGTGTTTCCTCGTCTCCGTTCTAAATGGCTTACCCCTTATTCTTAAACTGTGTTGCCCCTGGTTCTGGACTCCCCCAACATCGGGAACATGTTTCCTGCCTCTTGCGTGTCCAACCCCTTAGTAATCTTATATGTTTCGATGAGATACCCTCTTATCCTTCTAAACTCCAGAGTGTACAAGCCCAGCCGCTCCATTCTCTCAGCATATGACAGTCCCGCCATCCCGGGAATTAACCTGGTGAACCTGCGCTGGGCCCCCACAATAGCAAGAATGTCCTTCCTCAAAAGACATTAGGGGACCAAAACTGCGCACAGTAAAGGGGTAATGAAACTCTGAGGGTCTCCAATGAGATAGATGGGAGGTCAGGATAAGATGGTTCAGTTGCCTTATAACAGCCGGGAAGAAACTGTCCCTGAAGCTGGAGGTGTGAGGACCTCCGATGAGGTCGATAATAGCTCAGGACCGCTCTCCGGTTTAGTTAAGAGATACAGCGCGGAAACAGGCCCTTCGGCCCGTCGGTTCCACACCGACCAGCGATCCCCGCACACTAACACTATCCTGCACACACTAGGGACAATTTACATCTATACCAAGCCAATGGACCTACAAACCTGCACGTCTTTGGAGTGCGGGAGGAAACCGAAGGGTCTCGGAGAAAACCCACGCGGGGAGAACGTGCAAACTCCGTGCAGACAGCACCCGTAGTCGGGATTGAACCTGGGTCTCCGGCGTTGCGAGCGCCGTAAGGCAGCAACTCTACCGCTGCGCCACCATAGTTGTAGATAGCCCCGTCCCTCCTTCAGCCATGATCATATTGAATGGCGGTGCTGGCACGAGCGGGCCGAATGGCCTCTACTCCTGCACCTATTTTCCATGCTTCTATCTTCATCAGACCCATTCCTTCTATCCAAAGATGCTGCCTGTCCTGCTGAGTTACTGCAGCATGTTTTCCCTCTGGCTAGGAATAGAATCCCAGCCTGCTCAACCTCTCCCTGCAGCTCATGGCCTTCAATCCTATTGTCTGACTCATCATTGTGAATAATTCACAATTCATCCAGGGATTGGCAGCTGGTCGGGCAGCCTGGAATGATTACGTCTGGTGTAGCAGGAAGGAACCGCAGATGTTGGTTTAAACAAAAGATGGACACAAAATGCTGGAGTAACTCAGCGGGACAGGCTGCATCTCTGGAGAGAAGGAATGGGTAACGTTTCAATAGACAATAGGTGCAGGAGAAGGCCATTCGCCCCTTCGAGCCAGCACCGCCATTCAATGTGATCATGGCTGATCGTCCTCAATCAGTACCCCGTTCCTGCCTTCTCCCCATATCCCCTGATTCCGCTATTTTTAAGAGCCCTATCTAGCTCTCTCTTGAAAGTATCCAGAGAACCGGCCTCCACCGCCCTCTGAGGCAGAGAATTCCACAGACTCACCAACTCTCTGGGTGAAAAAGTTTCCTCATCACCGTTCTAAATGGCTTACTCCTTATTCTTAAACTGTGTGGCTTCTGGTTCTGGACTCCCCCCAACATCGGGAACATGTTTCCTGCCTCTAGCGTGTCCAAACCCTTAATAATCTTATATGTTTCAATGAGATGCCCTCTCATCCTTCTAAACTCCAGAGTGTACAAGCCCAGCCGCTCCATTCTCTCAGCATCTGACAATCCCGCCATCCCGGGAATTAACCTTGTAAACCTACGCTGCACTCCCTCAATAGCAAGAATGTCCTTCCTCAAATTAGGGGACCAAAACTGCACACAATACTTGAGGTGTGGTCTCACTAGAGGCTCTGTACAACTGCAGAAGGACCTCTTTGCTCTTGTACTCAACTCCTCTTGTTATGAAGGCCAACATGCCATTCGCTTTCTTCACTGCCTGCCGTACCTGCATGCTTACTTTCGTTTTGTGTCGAGTCTGAAGAAGGTGCGTAACTATTTTCATTGTTACGCCTGGAGTTCCGGGGATGGGATTTGAACCGGTGAACTTCTCATTCAGAGGAGAGGAGAGGAGAAGCAGGCTGATTGCACAATGGCTGATGCCAACCATGTGTGAAAGGCATTGGTGATGAAAACAGCCGCAACTCACACAATTCCTTTCACATCTGCTCCTGCCCATTGCTGCCAAAACCCCAAAAATCAATGACCAGACTTTAACCATGAATGAATGAATGATTGAATGATATCTTTTATTTCGAACGATTAAAGAAAAAGAAAAAAAGAAAAGATGAAAATGAATAAATAATAAGAAAATTATATATATACATACATAAACACACACACATACGTACACACATACATACATACATACATATACATATATATATACATAAATATATACATATATACATACACACATACATACATATACATATATGCATACACACATACATACATATACATATATACATACACACATACATATACATATATACATACACACATACACACATACATACATATACATATATACATACACACATACGCACATACATACATACATACATACATATACATACATACATACATACACACATACATACATACATACATATATACATACATACATCTAAAATATATACACACATACACACATACATGCATATACATATATACATACATACATCTACAAATATACACACATACACATATACATAACATATATGTACATATATAAATTAAAAAATCAAAAGCCAATTTGAACATAATACACATTAGACTTGTTCGAAAGGGGACAGGAAGAAGTCTCTGCTTGTCAAGTTCTACCCCCATTCTACACCATTAACAAATGCAAAATCCAATAAAATAAACTAAACAGACAATTCAAATTAAACTACTCCAATCAAGCTATTAAGAAAAAAAGAACAAACCATCACTTTAGACTTTAGAGATACAGCGCGGGAAACAGGCCCTTCGGCCTATCGAGTCCGTGCCGACCAGCGGTCACCCCGTACGCAACTAGCACTATCCCACACACATTTACAATTTACCAAAGCAAGTTAACCTACAAACCTGCACAATAGACAACAGACAATAGGTGCAGGAGGAGGCCATTCGGCCCTTTGAGCCAGCACCGCCATTCAATGTGATCATGGCTGATCATCCACAATCAGTATCCCGTTCCTGCCTTCTCCCCATATCCCCTGACTCCGCTATCTTTAAGAGCCCTATCTAGCTCTCTCTTGAAAGCATCCAGAGAACCGGCCTCCACCGCCCTCTGAGGCAGAGAATTCGAAAAGACAAGCAATCACCCCGCACGCTAGCACTGTCCTACATGCTAGGGACAATTTACAATTTACCGAAGCCAATTAACCTACAAACCTGCACGTCTTTGGGATGTGGGAGGAAACCGGAGCGCCCGGAGAAAACCCACACGGGCCACGGGGAGATCGTACAATCTCCGTACAGGCAGCACCCGTAGTCAGGATTGAACCAGGGTCTCTGGCGCTGTGAGGCAGCAGCTCTACCCGCTGCAACAGCCAGCCGGTATAAAGATAGACTATCGAAGATAGGTGCAAAATGCTGGAGTAACTCAGCGGGACGGGCAGCATCTCTGGGGAGAAGGAATGGGTGACGTTTCAGGTCGAGACCCTTCTTCAGACTGAGAGGGAAACACAGAGATAAGGAAGGGTGAGGCGTGCTGGCTCGAAGGGCCGAATGGCCTACTCCTGCACCTATTGTGTATTGTCTGTTGTCTATTGTACGCGTAGGATAGTGTTAGTGTGTGGGGATAGCTGGTCGGGCTGAAGGGCCGGCTTCTGCGCTGTATCTCCAAACTAAAAGCCTGAAGCCTCAAGAACCATTGCCAACAAAGATAGGTCACCATGACTTGTTAAAATTGGTGCCGGCTCACTGCTACACACAGACCGATGGCGGGGTGTGAGTCAAGCAGTGTACGTTACAACAAACACAAGAGGCATCCTCAACACCACGAGGATTGCATTTCAATCAATTCATCACGTCTGAACAAACGGAGTCTATCTGTCGAAGGGTCTCGGCCCGAAGGGTCAATTCTTTCCCGATTCTGTCTCTGTACTGTACACTGACAATGACAATTAAAATTGAATCTGAATCTGAATCTGAATCTGAATCTGATTCCCGATACGATTTTTTCAAGAGAGAGCTAGACAGGGCTCCTGAAGATAGCAGGACTGTCATATGCTGAGAGAATGGAGCGGCTGGGCTCCATTGTACACTCTAGAATTTAGAAGGATGAGAGGGCATCTGATTGAAACATAAAAGATTATTAAGGGTTTGGGCGCGCTAGAGGCAGGAAACATGTTCCCGATGTTGGGGGAGTCCAGAACCAGGGGCCACACAGTTTAAGAATAAGGGGTAAGCAATTTAGAACGGAGACGAGGAAACACTTTTTCACCCAGAGAATTGTGAGTCTGTGGAATTCTCTGCCTCAGAGGGCGGTGGAGGCGGGTTCTCTGGATGCTTTCAAGAGAGAGCTAGATAGGGCTCTTAAAAATAGCGGAGTCAGGGGATATGGGGAGAAGGCAGGAACGGGGTACTGATTGGGGATGATCAGCCATGGTCACATTGAATGGCGGTGCTGGCTCGAAGGGCCGAATGGCCTCTACTCCTGCACCTATTGTCTATTGTCACCCAAAAAGGCTGGAGTGACTCAGCGGCTCATGCAGTATGTTTGGAGAAACGGAATAGGTGAGGAAAATAATTTTAAGAGACTTTTGGACAGGTACATGGATAGGACAGGTTTGGAGGGATATGGACCAAATGCAGGCAGGTGGAACTAGTGTAGATGGGACATCTTTGTCGGTGTGGGAAAGTTGGGTCGAAGGGCCTGTTTCCGTGCTGTAACACTCTATGACTCTTGAATTTTTAATTGAAAGACACAGGGTGGAAACAGGCCCTTCGGCCCACCGAGTCCGTACTGGCCATGAATCACCCGTTCACACTAGTTCCACTCTCTCATCCACTCCCTACAGTACGCTCCAGAGAGGCTCTTTACAGAGGGGCCGATGACCCTGCAAACACGCACGTCTTTGGGATGTGGGAGGGAACCGGGTCACGGGGAGAACGTGCAAACTCCACACACACAGCACCCGAGGTCAGGATCGAACCGGGGTCTCTGGTGCCGCGAGGCATCAACGCCACCCGCTGCGCCACCGAGCCGCACTAATTCCGTGTTAATTGTTGTAAACCGCAACGTTAATAGTTAATGAGGAGGGAGGGGGGGGGTCATTACGGAGTGTAATTGAAAGAATAAAATGCCTGGGGATATTCTGTGTGCCAACACTTGGCACGATGCCCGGTCTTAACCCATGACTTCAAATGCTTCGTGTAATTAATGAAGGCGTGAAGCTGCAACGCTACAACAGAGGAAAGTCCCCAGGAGCTAGCAAGCCTCAACAGTTTGCATCCTGTTTAGTTTCGAGATTTAGCGCGGAAACAGGCCCTTCGGCCCGCCGTGTCCGCGCCGACCAGCGATCCCCGCACGCTAACACTGTCCCACACACACTAGAGACAATTTTTACATTTACACCGAGCCAATTAGCCTACAATCCTGCACGTCTTTGGAGTGCTGGAGGAAACAGACGATCTCGGAGAAAACCCGCGCCGGTCACGGGGAGGACGTGCAGGCTCCGTACAGACAGCGCCCGTAGTCGGGATCGAACACGGGCCTGTGGCGCGACAAGGCCCTTTCGCGACAATCCTCCATCTTTATCTCAGTCCAGGTTAGCGGCTGACCTCCAGGAACCTACGCCTAGAATTAGTTTATTAGAGTCACAGAGTGATACAGTATAGAAACAGGCCCTTCAGCCCAACTTGCCCATACCAGCCAACAATGTCCCAGCTATACTAGTCCCACCTGCCTGCGTTTGGTCCATATCCCTCCAAACCTGTCCTATCCATGTACCTGTCTAACTGTTTCTTAAACGTTGGGATAGTCCCAGCCTCAACTACCTCCTCCAGCAGCTCGTTCCATACGCCCGCCAATCTTTTTTAGAGAGCGATTATGCGCTGTCCACGAGCTCCCTGGCGTATCTCCGTGATTTCCGGGACTGCTGGGGGTGGAATATATCTTTGACAAGGGTGTGGATATGAATGAATGAATGAATGACAATGAATGAATGAATACGTTTATTGGCCAAGTATTCACATACAAGGAATTTGCCTTGCTGCTCCGCCCGCAAATGACAACATGACATACAGTGATAGTTAGGAATGACTCAGAAAACACTAAACATTAATAATAAAACATTATCGATTAAACATGTGAATGGAACAAAACAGCAGAGCAAAAGGAGGCTACAGACGGCTGGTTATTGAGTAGAGCTACTACTCGTGGATAAAAACTGTTTTTATGTCTGTGGCTGTGGCAGCTTTGACAGTCCGGAGTCGCCTTCCAGAGGGAAGTGACTCAAAGAGTTTGTATCCAGGGTGAGAGGGGTCAGAGATGATCTTATGTCTGGCTTATTGTTGTGTAAGGAAAATGTGTTTTATTTGCATTGGGTGGGGATGTTTTGAATAATGTAATATTGTGCATATTATTGTAGATAGTTGAATAAATAATTTTTGGTTATAGATTAAAAAAAAGAGAGGAGGGTGTGATTAGCCGCTGCCCTTCGATGTATTCAAGAGAGAGTTAGATGTAGTTCTTGGGGCTAACGGAATCAAGGGATACGGGGAGAAAGCAGGAACGGGGTACAGAATCAGGACGATCAGCCATGATCATATATATATTTTTTTTCTTTAATTTAATCAAAAATATTTATTCGACCATTAAAATAGTATTTACAACACAATAAAACAAAAAGAACCCCCCACCATAATAGGCTGGTGGAGTCAAGGGATATGGGGAGAAGGCAGGCACGGGTTATTGATTGGGGACGATCAGCCGTGATCACAATGAATGGTGGTGCTGGCTCGAAGGGCCGAACGGCCTCCTCCTGCACCTATTGTCTATCTAAGACAAAACAAATATTCCAAGTAAACTATTAAACATCTGTATTACGATCCTTGTCCAGGATACAGCCACGATCATATTGAATGGCGGTGCTGGCTCGAGGGGCCGAATGGCCTACTCTTGCACCTAGTTTCTATGTTTCTATGTCAGGTGTTACAAAATTAACATTTGCTGGGGTTGGCTGGTGATCCATTGGATGCTGAGTAACTGCAGAAAGTTACAATGCATGGACTTGAATTCATTTTTCCGTAACGAAGAGATTTTATCCTGTTAATCACAGAGTACTGAAAAGACCAAGCCTGCCCTGCAGTTTGCAAACAGCAATCAAACGGGTAGAGTGGCTGCCTCACAGCGACGGAGACCCGGGTTCGATCCCGACTACGGGTGCTGTCTGCACGGAGTTTGCACGTTCTCCCCGTGACCTGCGTGGGTTTTCTCCGAGATCTCCGCTTTCCTCCCACGCTCCAAAGAGCAGAGAAATTCACCCATTCCTTCTCTCCCGAGATGCTTCCTGTCCCGCTGAGTTACTCCAGCCTTTTGTGGCTACCAGTGTCTGCAGTTCCTTTTTACACAGGCTTGGTACAATTGTAAATTGTCCCTGTAGTGTGTGTGTGTGTGTGTAGGATAGGGTTAGTGCGCGGGGATCGCTGGTCGGCGCGGACTCGATGGGCCGAAGGGCCTGTCTCGGCGCTGTATCTCCAAACTAGACTCAATTAAAACGCTGGATGTACAGGTGCCATCTGTGGAAAGAGAAACGCCTAATATCGCACGTTTAAGTCCTATCAACAGGCCCATTAAATGGCGAGTAGGGATTTAAGACTTTCTCAGTCCAATTAGTTTAATGCCGCTAATGAATAGTTTCATCACCACAGTACTCCAGGGTTCAATGTTTTCAGTGAAAAACAAAGTGGTGCGGGGTCTCAGCTGGTCAGGCAGCATCTGTGGTGGGTGGGGAGGGGTGGGGGGAGGTGAAGTTTGGAGCTAAGGGCTTGTCCCACTTTCACAACCAAATTCACAACCTTTTTCACTCACGGACATTTTCCTTCAGGCTAGAAAAACGCCCCGACCTACTCATAGAAACATAGAAACATAGAAATTAGGTGCAGGAGTAGGCCATTCGGCCCTTCGAGCCTGCACCGCCATTTAATATGATCATGGCTGATCATCCAACTCAGTATCCCGTACCTGCCTTCTCTCCATACCCCCTGATCCCCTTAGCCACAAGGGCCACATCTAACTCCCCCTCTTAAATATAGCCAATGAACTGGCCTCAACTACCCTCTGTGGCAGAGAGTTCCAGAGATTCACCACTCTCTGTGTGAAAAAAAGTTCTCCTCATCTCGGTTCTAAAGGATTTCCCCCTTATCCTTAAGCTGTGACCCCTTGTCCTGGACTTCCCCAACATCGGGAACAATCTTCCTGCATCTAGCCTGTCCACAACCCCTTAAGAATTTTGTAAGTTTCTATAAGATCCCCTCTCAATCTCCTAAATTCTAGAGAGTATACTCGATGCCGCCAGTCCCCTACGCCCAGCATCTACGACCTACCTACGACCTCGTGACGACCAAGATGCGAGTGTGAGTCAAGGGCAAACTCGGCAGAGGTGGTGAAATAGGTGGTGAATGTGGGACAGGCCCTTTGGGAACCTTCCTCAGACTGAGTGTTGAGAACATGGCCCCCACCTCTCCTCCACCAGCTTCCTCCGGCTGCCCAAAGAAGGGGGCGGGCACGGTGGCGCAGCGGGGAGAGTTGCCGCCTCACGGCGCCGGAGACCCGGGTTCGATCCTGACCACGGGTGCTGCCTGTACGGAGTTTGCACGTCCTCCCTGCGGCAAAGTGAAATTAAATGTATTCGTCGCATGCACCGACGAAGGAGCAGTGGAATGAACAGCGTGGGTTTTCTCCGGGTGCTCTGGTCTCCTCCCACATCCCAAAGAGGTGCAGGTTTATAGGTTAATGGCATATTCTGTCCACGCGTGCAGGGAGTGGATGAGAAAGCGGGATAACATGAACTGGTGGCCGATGGCCAGCATGGACTCGGTGGGCCGAAGGGCCTGTTTCCGTGCTGTATCTTTCAACCATCCCAGCTATCTATTTCCCTCCACAGATGCTGCCTGGTCTGCTGAGCCTCTCCAGCACTTCAATAGTGAATCTCTGGAACTCTCTGCCGCAGAGGGTAGTCGAGGCCAGTTCATTGCCTATATTTAAGAGGGAGTTAGATGTGGCCCTGGTAGCTAAAGGGATCAGGGGGTATGGAGAGGAGGCAGGTACGGGATACTGAGTTGGATGATCAGCCATGATCATATTGAATGGCGCATGGTGCAGGCTCGAAGGGCCGAATGGCCTCTCCTCCTGCACCTAATTTCTATGTTTCTATGTTTCTAATAGACAATAGGTGCGGGAGGAGGCCATTCGGCCCTTCGTGTTTCCTGTTCAAGATTTCAGCGTCTCTTGTATCTTGTTCAGTTCAGGTTAGTGTATTGTCTGGTGTACCGAGCTACAGTGAAAAGCTTTTTTGTTGCCTGAGATTGAGTTTGTCATTCTGGAGTTGATCCAAACCATTCTTTACGAGAGAGGAGATGAAGAATAGATAAGCAGTGAATGGAGCAGATAAAGTTTTCTACAAGACAGCTGGACAACATCTGGCCTGATGGCAGGGAGATACATATTGGCATGAAGAATGGATTGCTTCTCTAACATAGTCATAGACTCATACAGTGCGGAAACAGGCCCTTCGGCCCAACTTGTCCCTACCAGCCCAGTTGTCCCATATCCCCTCAAAAACCTTTCCTACCCATGTGCCTGTCTGAATCAGTCTGAAGAAGGGTCTCGACCCGAAACGTCACACATCCAGAGAACCTGCCTCCACCGCCCTCTGAGGCAGAGAATTCCACAGACTCACCACTCTCTGTGAGAAAAAGTGTTTCCTTGTCTCCGTTCTAAATGGCTTACCCCTTATTCTTAAACTGTGTGTGGCCCCTGGTTCTGGACTCCCCCAACATCGGGAACATGTTTCCTGCCTCTAGCGTGTCCAAGCCCTTAACAATCTTATATGTTTCAATGAGATGCCCTCTCATCCTTCTAAACTCCAGAGTGTACAAGCCCAGCCGCTCCATTCTCTCAGCATATGACAGTCCCGCCATCCCGGGAATTAACCTGGTGAACCTACGCTGCACTCCCTCAATAGCAAGAATGTCCTTCCTCAAATTAGGGGACCAAAACTGCACACAATACTCCTGGTGTGGTCTCACTAGGGCTGTGTACAACTGCAGAAGGACCTCTTTGCCCAAAGCGGACGCTGATAAGGAAATGCGGGATCGTTCATCCTTAGCTTGGGTGTTGAGTCCGCAGCGGCCAGCGATCGCCCGTTCAAACCAGTTCTACATTATCCCACTCTCTCATCCACTCCCGACACACCAGGGGGAAATTCCCAGAGGCCGATCGTCCTGCCAGTGACAATGTAATTGTGCTGGAAACAACTGCAGATGCTGGTTTAAATCGAAGCTCGACACAAAATGCTGGAGTATCGAGAAGAAGGGTCTCAACTCGAAACGTCACCTCCATAGATGCTGCCTGTCCTGTAAATTGTCCCTTTTGTGTGTACATAGAAACTTAGAAACATAGAAACATAGAAAATAGGTGCAGGAGTAGAGGCCATTCGGCCCTTCGAGCCTGCACCATTCGCCATTCAATATGATCATGGCTGATCATCCAACTCAGTATCCTGTACCTGCCTTCTCTCCATACCCCCTGATCCCTTTAGCCACAAGGGCCACATCTAACTCCCTCTTAAATATAGCCAATGAACTGTGGCCTCAACTACCTTCTGTGGCAGAGAGTTCCACAGATTCACCACTCTCTGTGTGAAAAATGTGTTATTCTCATCTCGGTCCTAAAAGATTTCCCCCTTATCCTTAATCTGTGACCCCTTGTTCTGGACTTCCCCAACATCGGGAACAATCTTCCTGCATCTAGCCTGTCCAACCCCTTAAGAATTTTGTAAATTTCTATAAGATCCCCCCTCAATCTTCAATATTGACACACTGATCTGTTCTGTATTCATGCCTATTATATTGTGTTGTGCTGAAGCAAAGCAAGAATGTCATTGTCCTATCAGGCACACATGACAATAAAGTCTCTTTACTTGACAAGGGCCACATCCAACTCAGTATCCTGTACCTGCCTTCTCTCCATAACCCCTGATCCCTTTAGCCACAAGGGCCACATCTAACTCCCTCTTAAATATAGCCAACGCACTGTGGCCTCAACTACCTTCTGTGGCAGAGAATTCCAGAGATTCACCACTCTCTGTGTAAAAAATGTTTTTCTCATCTCAGTTCTATAGTGTAGGATAGTGTTAAGGGCCCTCCCACTGTACGAGGTAATTCAAGAGTTCTCCCGAGGGGGGAAACCGAAGATCTCGGAGAAAACCCGCGCGGGTCACGGGGAGAACGTGCAAACTCCGTACAGACAGCCGGGATGGAACCCGGGTCTCTGGCGCTGTGAGGCAGCGACTCTACCGCTGCGCCCCCGAGCATCTCTGACCTAAACTAAATGAAACGAGAGACTCGAAAATTGGAAATTGCAAGCGTGGAACGTTGTGAACCTTCTCCCAACTTTCCAAATGCTAAGATGATGCAGCTCGACTTTAATTAAAAAGACACAACGCAACAGTGTACTAGTCCCTGGCGAAATCAGAGTTTACAGTCCCGACGGCCTGTGGGACGAAACTCCGTCTCCTCCTCTCTGTTTCTGCAGAGCTGCTGTGGTTAGGATGGTTCTTTTATAGCGCCACACTTGTGGGACCACACAGCAAGCTGTGATGTGGATAGAGGCTCGTTCAGTCACCCGCCCACCCGCCTGCGCCTGCTCCAGATTAAATCCCAGCTCCTGGTGCGATTTATGTGCCAACTTCCCCTCTCCTTCCCTCCAGCCCCTTTAATCACCCAGCACCTATTGAAGGGTTGAAGTTAAAACCACAGCCACCACTTCTGAAGAACTCTCCACCTCCCACAAGCTTAGCTCAAGGTTCTAATGTTCCCCATTATATGTCTCGTGTTTCTATTAAAACCATGAATTTCCCATTAGATCCACGCCTTTAATTTATCTTGACGGGCGATTTAACGTGTGTTTACCAAGACTTTAATTCAAAGATTTCCTTCAATCTTCCCGACGGGCAGCGAATCCCCCATGTCCTGCTGCCATCCTTGTGTCTTCTCCACCTATCCGTGTTCTACAGAGATGCTGCCTGACCCGCTGAGTTACTCCAGCACGTACCAAGGGGGCCACAGCCGAAACATCGCCCATCTGCGTACCAGATTGAGCAAAGGGGAAGATACAGAACGCAGGATATTGTTCTCAGCATTGTGGCGCATCAGTTCCAGAGACAAATTCTAATCTCCTCAATGGGGTAGAGGTGAATCTGACAGTGCCCTAGTCTGTGCAATTCTATGCCTCTCTCTTGAAAGCATCCAGAGAACCGGCCTCCACCACCCTCTGAGGCAGAGAATTCCACAGACTCACCACTCCTCTATGGCAAGTTAATTGGCTTCGGTAAAATAATAAATTGTCCCTGGTCCATGTTAGTGTACGATGTGGTCACTGGTCAGCACCGACTGGGTTGGCCGAAGGGCCTGTTTCCGCACTGTTCCTTTAAAGTTTAAGCCTCTTATTCACGTTTAATTGAACAAGCTCGTCAGGAACTCCAGCTCTGTCCTTGGGGTCAGAGTTGGAGTCAGATTCACTGGAGGTTGGTCTTAGAGGGGAAGACACTCCTCAAACTGCGGAGCATCCTGGACAATACAGCTCACCCCCCCCCCCCCCCCCCCCCCCCCACAGCCCCCCCCTTGATCCTGACCACGGGTGCTGTCTGTACGGAGTTTGCACGTACTCCCCGTGACCCGCGTGGGTTTTCTCCGGGCACTCCGGTTTCCTCCCACACTCCAAAGCCGTGCGGGTTTGTAGGTTACATAGAAACAACCTGAGGAGCACCTCCAGCAACAGACTGGTTCCACCAAGATGCAGCACAGAACGCCACAGGAGATCCTTCTACCCTGTGGCTATCAAACTGTACTCCTCCTCCCCCCTCTCTGTCTGAGACTGACACCCCCCCCGCTCCTCCCCCCTCCCCCATCTTTGCACCCCCCCCAATCCTTTCCACTCTCGTCCCACAACCTTCTAAGAATGTTCCCAAGTTTCTATAACACTATCCCCCTCATTTTAATGTCACGGTTCACCGATCTTGTTGTGTTCTTCGTGACTGTTTGACGACTAATTTCCCTCCTGGGATAGATAACGTTCTATCGTATCGGACTGTGGCGTATACGACCAGGTGTGAAATGCCCATTGTCACACAACCTCCAGATGGTGCGGCAGTGCCCAGCTGACTCACAATTTGGGCGCGCGGCCTCTGAGCAGATTTCTGAAGTTGGAGTTAAGCCCACAAACGTCAGGTTCAGACAAAGGTCTCCCACACACCGGAGGCAAGGTTGGCACCGATTATATCCTTGCAACACTCGGCAGGAACACTTCCCATTTTGGAACCATTCGCCTCATCTACAAATGTGGTCAGATGCCAGTATACAGTAACGCTGAATATAGCTTCATTAACCTGGCACTCCGCGCTAATGATACTGCCTAACCTGTTGAGTTAATAGACAATAGGCATTAGGTGCAGGAGGAGGCCATTCGGCCCTTCGAGCCATCACCGCCATTCAATGTGATCATGGCTGATCATCCCCAATCACTACCCCGTTCCTGCCTTCTCCCCATATCCCCTGACTGCGCTATTTTTAAGAGCCCTATCTAGCTCTCTCTTGAAAGCATCCAGAGAACCTGCCTCCACCGCCCTCTGAGGCAGAGAATTCCACAGACTCACCACTCTCTGTGAGAAAAAGTGTTTCCTCGTCTCCGTTCTAAATGGCTTACCCCCTTATTCTTAAACTGTGTGTGGCCCCTGGTTCTGGACTCCCCCAACACTTTTGTGTGGCACAGTGGTGCAGCGGGTAGAGTTGCCGCCTCACAAAGTCAGAGACCCGGGTTCGATCCCCACAACGGGTTCTGACTGTACGGAGTTTGTACGTTCTCCCCGTGACCCGCGTGCTGAGTTACTCCAGCATTTAGAAGGATGAGAGGGGATCTTATTGAAACATATAAGATTATTAAGGGTTTGGACACGCTAGAGGCAGGAAACATGTTCCCGATGTTGGGGGAGTCCAGAACCAGGGGCCACACACAGTTTAAGAATATGGAGCAAGCCATTTAGAACGGAGTCGAGGAAACACTTTTTCTCACAGAGAGTGATGAGTCTGTGGAATTCTCTGCCTCAGAGGGCGGTGGAGGCCGGTTCTCTGGATGCTTTCAGGAGAGAGCTAGATAGGGCTCTTAAAGATAGAGGAGTCAGGGGATATGGGGAGAAGGCAGGAACGGGGTACTGATTGGGGATGATCAGCCATGATCACATTGAATGGCTGTGCTGGCTCGACGGGCTGAATGGCCTGCTTCCACGCTGTATCTCTACACTCAACTAAACGGAATCCTAGAGTGTTAGGATTAGGGATAGGTATAACATTATTTATACATAATATCATTTTAGCTACAAATTAAAATGGCACCATGTACAATTCTGGCCTGTACACTCCAGGAAGGTTAAGGTCGCTAATGGCCGATAATCCTGACCCTATAATCATTGTGGGCTGAGAAAGGGTCTTGACTCGAAACGTCACCTATCCATGTTCTCCACAGATGCTGCCTGACCCGCTGAGTTACTCCAGTACTCTGTGAAACGTCACCTATCCATGTTCTCCACAGATGCTGCCTGACCCGCTGAGTTACTCCAACACTCTGTGAAACGTCACCTATCCATGTTCTCCACAGATGCTGCCTGACCCGCTGAGTTACTCCAGCGTTACTCTGTGAAACGTCACCTATCCATGTTCTCCATAGATGCTGCCTGACCCGCTGAGTTACTCCAGCACTCTGTGAAACGTCACCCATCCATGTTCTCCACAGATGCTGCCTGGCCCACTGAGTTATGGTGCAGCAGCATCTATGGAGCGAAGGAAATAGGCAACGTTTCGGGCCGAAGCCCTTCTGGAAATAGGCAACGTTGCGGGCCGAAACCCGGAAGGGTTTCGGCCCGAAACGTTACCTATTTCCTTAGCTCCATAGATGCTGCTGCACCCGCTGAGTTACTCCAGCACTCTGTGAAACGTCACCTATCCATGTTCTCCACAGATGCTGCCTGACCCACTGGGTTACTCCAGCAGTAACTTTTGTTTCCCCACCCATCACCTGCCAGGCTTTGTCCCCCCCCACCTCCCCTCTTTTCTCTGCTTCCTCCCCCCTCCCATCCCCCACCACCACAATTAGCCTGAAGGAGGGTCTCGCCCCAAAACCATTGTATGGCAATGTCCTCCAGAGGTGCTGCTTGACCTGACCCACTGACCCACTGAGTTACTGCCATCACCTATCTGTGTTCTTGGTGGAGCAAAGATTCAAAGTGAAACGCAATTTTTTTTTTAAACCAGCACCTGCAGTTCCTTGTGTCGCTCAAGAAAAACAGGTAGAACAGAGGTGCAGATGCAGAGAGCAGGATATAGTTCTCAGCGTTATAGCACACCAGTTCCACAGACAAAGTCCAACATCCGCTATGGGGTAGAGGTGAATCTGACAGAAGCTTCAGATTCAGATTCAGATTCAGATTCAATTTTAATTGTCATTGTCAGTGTACAGTACAGAGACAACGAAATGCATTTAGCATCTCCCTGGAAGAGCGACATAGCAAACGATTTGAATAAATAATAATAAGTGTCCGGGGGGGGGTGGTGATTGGCAGTCACTGAGGTACGTTGTTGAGTACCTCGGTTGTTCAGAACGTCCCCTAGTGTGTGTAGGGGGGTGTTAGTGTGCGGGGATCGCTGGTCGGCGCGGACTCGGTGGGCCGAAGGGCCTGTTTCCGCCCTGTTTCTCTAAACTAAACTAAAGGCGGGGGGAGGGGGGGGGGGGAAGAAGCTGTTCCCAAGTCTGGTGGTGCACGCTCCCAGCCGTGCCGGGATCGTGGAGGTGTTTCGGAGAGGGTTACGTCCTGGGTGAAGCCGAGGTCAAAAGGTCTATCTAGTATTGGTGGCGGCAAGGGGTAGGGCTGAAACTAACCCTGGTTAATATGAAACACACCGGTTCACACCACCTCAAGATAGCAACAGGAAACCGCAACTTCTCTAATCTGATCGTGCTTTTGCTATGCGGGCAAATATTCTGGTCTTGCTGCACTTCTGGAGGAAAGAACCGGGCCTCGTGCGGTCAGAAACGAGCGAGGCCTACGTGACCAAACTCGCATCGCTGCCGGAAGAGTCAGTGGGAAGCCAACTTTTGGTTGTACGCATGTGGGACCTTGGCGTCTAGTTTTTAGTCTTAGAGGATTACAGCGCGGAAACGGGCCCTCTTCGTCCCCGCCGAGTCCACGCCGGCCTGGCGATCCCCTCGCACGTTAACACTGCCCTACACACACACACACACACACACACACACACACACACACACACACACACACACACACACACACACACACACACACACACACACACACACACACACACACACACACACACACACACACACACACACACACACACACACACACACACACACACACACACACACACACACACACACACACACACACACACACACACTAGGGACAATTTACACTTACACCAAGCCAATTGACCTAAGTAAGACCTGTATTTTAACCATATAACATATAACATATAACAATTATGCTATATTTAAGAGGGAGTTAGATGTGGCCCTTGTGGCTGAGGGGATCAGGGGGTATGGAGAGAAGGCAGGTACAGGATACTGAGTTGGATGATCAGCCATGATCATATTGAATGGCGAATGGTGCAGGCTCGAAGGGCCGAATGGCCTCTACTCCTGCACCTAATTTCTATGTTTCTATGTTTAATTACAGCACGGAAACAGGCCATCTCAGCCCTACAAGTCCGTGCCGAACAAATTTTTTTTCCCCTTAGTCCCACCTGCCTGCACTCATACCATAACCCTCCATTCCCTTCTCATCCATATGTCTATCCAATTTATTTTTAAATGATACCAACGAACCTGCCTCCACCACTTCCACTGGAAGCTCATTCCACACCGCTACCACTCTCTGAGTAAAGAAGTTCCCCCTCATATTACCCCTAAACTTCTGTCCCTTAATTCTGAAGTCATGTCCTCTTTTTTCAAGAAGGAACTGCAGATGCGGGAAAATCGAAGGTAGACAAAAGTGCCGGAGAAACTCAGCGGGTGCAGCAGCATCTATGGAGCGAAGGAAATAGGTAACGTTTCGGGACGAAACCCTTCCGGGTTTCGTCCCGAAACGTTGCCTATTTCCTTTTGGGTTTCGTCCCGAAACGTTGCCTATTTCCTTCGCTCCATAGATGCTGCTGCACCCGCTGAGTTTCTCCAGCACTTTTGTCAACCTAAGATCTGTACGTCTTTGGAGTGTGGGAGGAAACCGGAGCAACCGCCTCAGCAATGATATTTTACAAAGGTTTAGAATACAGGATAAAATAAGATAAGATTATTATTTTAACATTTTTTATTATATGATACAATTTTTTAACAAAACAGAACTAAACAAACAAAAAAATATATAAAAACTGAAAGAAAAAGACAACAGGAAAAAAAAAGGAAGGACATTTTTTTTTTTTAAAATAAATTAATAAAAATAATAAAACAGAGCGGCCAGACATAACAGTATTGGTACAATCCACATGGTTCTACACAGTCATGCATTGCAAAAGCAGAAGTAAAGGTCACAGGACTACATCACTGCAGTTAATATGAAATTATGAAATTATTGGACTTTGAGATGGTTGATAAATGGTCCCCAAACACTTAAAAAGTTGTTTGGTACCTTGGAGTTGTAGAAGTGTATCATAGAAACATAGAAACATAGAAATTAGGTGCAGGAGTAGGCCATTCGGCCCTTCGAGCCTGCACCGCCATTCAATACGGTCATGGCTGATCATCCAACTCAGTATCTCGTACCTGCCTTCTCTCCATACCCCCTGATCCCCTTAGCCACAAGGGCCACATCTAACTCCCTCTTAAATATAGCCAATGAACTGGCCTCAACTACCCTCTGTGGCAGAGAGTTCCAGAGATTCACCGCTCTTTCCATCTGTATGATTATTATCATTTCATTGAGCCATTTTTCGAAGCAGGGGGGGGGGGTGTAGATGATTTCCAGCTTGTTAGGATCATTTTCTTGGCTGCCACCATACCAAGCATCAGTGCTTGTTGTTCTTCAGACGTGAAGTACAACGCAGTCTCTGAGCATCCAAAAAGTGCCAGTTCTGGATCAGGGAGAATATCTTTTCCACAGACCCCAGCAAACCACTTAAATATTTTAGACCAGTATCTTTGTATATGAGGACAGAGCCAGAAAATATGTGTTAAAGAACCATCTGCACTTTTGCATAATGGAGAAATAGCAGGGTAGATTCGATGTAATTTGGTCTTTGAGTAATGGAGTCTGTGGATGACTTTAAACTGAATCAGTTTCTACCTGACATTGATCGAACAAGTTTGGATTCTGGTCAGACCTTCATTCCAAGTGCCGTCAGACACCTCGAAATTCAGTTCAGCAGACCAGGCTTCTTTCAGATGGGTAGTGGATACAGAGGTGGTGAATAGACTCACAAAGCGAGATATTAGATGTTTGGAGTCTGGGGGAAGCTGCAGGAGCTCATAGAGTGGGCAACTATCAGGCATGGTTTGAAAATTTGCAATTTGATCTTTAACTCAAATGCTCCACTCCCCTTCCTGCTGGACATATACAGGAAGAGATGTATCAACAGAGCCATCTCCATCATCAAAGACCCCTACCACCCATCGCATGACATCTTCTCCATCCTCCCATCTGGGAAGAGCTACAGGAGCATTAGCTGCAAAACCAGCAGGATGCTCCTCAGCTTCTTCCCACAGGCTATAAGACTGTTAAACGGACTTTGCCCCCTGCCAAGTATCGCGCACAAACCCCCACACTGCAGCAGAGCCACTGTTGTGCCGCTGCCGGTCGGAACGGCTGTTGAATGTTTAGTAGAGTGTTAAATTTGTTCATGACATGTATTTTTTATTTTCATTTCTATTTATTTTTTCATGCACACTGAATGGACACTGGTTGAGCAACGTTTTTTTTGTTTCCTCTGGGTATGCGAATACTCAGGAAATGACAATAAAGATATACAATACAATACAATACAATACAACGTAGTGCCTAATTTGGAGATAGCGAAAAGAATGAGAGATGGAAAGGTTAAATTTTGATTTCAGCTGATTAAACGAAGCAAACTTTTTGTCAATATATAGATCTCTGAGGGTCGCAAGGCCCTTGTCCCTCCAGACAGCAAACACCCCATCCGTCTGTGATGGCAAAAAGGGGTGGTTGTGACGTATGGGGGTGTAAATAGAGACATTTGACAATGTACTGAAACTTCTTATCTGATTTAAAATTCGAATAGAATTTCTTAAAATGAAGTTCTCACCAACCAACTTATGTGGGGATTCTGTTTTGGAAAAAAGCAAAGTACAGAGGGAGGAATTTTTCACTGCTGTGTTTTCAATGTTTAGCCACGAAGGGGTATTATTAATATTATCCAAAGGGACGAAACGTTACCTGTTTCCCTTCTCATCCATATGCCTATCCAATTTATTTTTAAATGATACCAATGAACCTGCCTCCACCACTTCCACTGGAAGCTCATTCCACACCGCTACCACTCTCTGAGTAAAGAAGTTCCCCCTCATATTACCCCTAAACTTCTGTCCCTTAATTCTGAAGTCGTGTCCTCTTTTTTCAAGAAGGAACTGCAGATGCGGGAACATCGAAGGTAGACAAAAGTGCTGGAGAAACTCAGCGGGTGCGGCAGCATCTATGGAGCGAAGGAAATAGGCAACGTTTCGGGCCGAAACCCAAAAGGAAATAGGCAACGTTTCGGGACGAAACCCGGAAGGGTATTTCCTTCGCTCCATAGACAAAAGTGCTGGAGAAACTCAGCGGGTGCGGCAGCATCTATGGAGCGAAGGAAATAGGTAACGTTTCGGGACGAAACCCTTCCGGGTTTCGTCCCGAAACGTTGCCTATTTCCTTTTGGGTTTCGTCCCGAAACGTTGCCTATTTCCTTCGCTCCATAGATGCTGCTGCACCCGCTGAGTTTCTCCAGCACTTTTGTCAACCTAAGACCTGTACGTCTTTGGAGTGTGGGAGGAAACCGGAGCAACCGCCTCAGCAATGATATTTTACAAAGGTTTAGAATACAGGATAAAATAAGATAAGATAAAAGTGACATGCTTGCAACAATCGATTATGTATTTTTGTGTTTAATTTAAAAAAAGCCTCCTGCCCTGTCCATGTGCTTCACCTTGCCACTGCATGCAAAGAATGCAATTTGCAAGAGATTGTGTGTGGAGGTGAATTATTTTTAACAAGGGGGCCACACCCTCGCCCAAGCACAACTTCAGGCAGCGCTGCTTTGATGAGGAATTTGCTGAAGAATGCCATTTTTCTCATTTGCCCCAAGTACTAAAAAATATCATCAAACGTTTGTGCAATGGATTGATTGCATTAGTTGATACCAGTTGGAACTTGCTGAGAAACTTTGTTCTGCATGCCGGCTATTCGTGCCCCGATGCAGACTGTCCCAGAACTGCACGGCGGCGCAGCGGGTAGAGCTGCTGCCTCACAGCGCCAGAGTCCCCCGTTCGATCCCGACTACGGGTGCTGTCTGCGCGGAGTTTGCACGCTCTCTCCCCGTGACCCGCGTGGGTTTTCTCCGGGTGCTCCGGTTTCCTCCCACACTCCAAACACGTGCAGGTTTGTAGGTTACATAGAGACATAGAAAATAGGTGCAGGAGTAGAGGCCATTCGGCCCTTCGAGCCTGCACCATGCGCCATTCAATATGATCATGGCTGATCATCCAACTCAGTATCCTGTACCTGCCTTCACTCCATACCCCCTGATCCCTTTAACCACAAGGGCCACATCTAACTCCCTCTTAAATATAGTCAATGAACTGTGTGGCCTCAACTACCTTCTGTGGCAGAGAATTCCACAGATTCACCACTCTCTGTGTGTGAAAAATGTTTTCCTCATCTCGGTCCTAAAAGATTTCCCCCTTATCCTTAAACTGTGTGACCCCTTGTTCTGGACTTCCCCAACATCGGGAACAATCTTCCTGCATCTAGCCTGTCCATAACCCCTTAAGAATTGGCTCGGTGTAAGTGCAAATTGTTTCGAGTGGGTGTAGGATGACGTTAAGTGTGCGGGGATCGCTGGTCGGTGCGGACTCGGTGGGCTGAAGGGCCTGTTTTCCCACTGTATCTCTAAACTACACTACAGGGCGATCAAACCGAAAGAACATCACCTGCTCAGTGCAAGGTGAACCTCCCCCACATCACATCGGAGACGCAACTGCAATCCGTTCCTATTTCAGTTCCAAACAAAGGAGGCTCTGTATGGAATTGGCAGCCCGGCCTAAAACATGTCTTAGCCTTTAACTCAAAGCCAGCAGCTCAGGTGTTGAACTGTTTGAAACTTGATACTTAGAGTGGGGAAAAAAATCAGGTAACTTTGAATTCTTTATCTGACACAGGTTGCAAAGATATATATCGTGTACATACACATACAGAAATGAATATATATAGATATTAATGTATGATTATATAACAAGCCACTCTATAACATGCAGCATTGTGGCGCAGCGGTAGAGTTGCTGCCTTACAGCGCTTACAGCACCAGAGACCGGGATTTGATCCCGACTAAGGGTGCTGTCTCTACGGAGTTTGCATGTTTTCCCTGTGACCTGCGTGGGTTTTCACAGCGATCTTCAGTCTCCTCCCACACTCCAAAGACGTGCAGGTTTGTAGGTTAAATGGCTTGGTAAATGTAATGTTTGTCCCTAGTCAAAGTCAAAGTCAAGGTGCAGTGAAATGATTTTGCCAGCAGTGATACACTTAAAAAAAGAACACACAACACACAATAGAATTTAACACAAACATCCACCACAGCATTCTTCACTGTGGTGGAAGGTAACAAGGCTCTGCCAGTCCTCCTCCTTGTTCACCCGTGGCCGGGGCCATAACCGCTCCGGACGGCCGGATGTACAGGCCCTCTCATCGGGATGAACCAAACTCCGAACACACTCCGCGGCTTGGGGCGTCCGAATCGGCACTTTCCTACTGGAGACATCGGCTTCAGGATGTGTGTATTTCCTGAGATCTTCGGTTTCCTCCCACACTCCAAAGTCCTGCAAGTCTGCAGGTTAATTGGCTTGGCAAAATTGTAAATTGTCCCTAGTGTGTGTGTGTGTGGGTGTGTGTGGGATAGTGTTAGTGTGCAGGGATTGCCGGTGGGGGCTGAAGGGCCTGTGTCCGCGCTGTGTCTCCACACTAAACTAAACTATTCTGTCTCAGTCTCGCAGGCCAGTGAGCAGCGGCTCGATAGGGTCACAGTGTACGTCAATGTTGTTCTTGGCCCTGGTCCCAGCGCAGAATCGGACATTCTACATCCCACTGTCAACAGCTTCCTCTGCCACACTCACTTCGTCTGGTCTCCAAAGATGTAACAGCTGCTCCGCGTCGAGTGGGCTCAGTGTGGCCGAGAGGCTTCTGTTCCCAGACGTAGCTGGGTGCTCTCCGAGAGAGGACTATTTGGTTCCAGTCACAGAGACACACAACCAGGAAACAGGCCCTTCAGCCCAACTTGTCCGTGCTACTGGCCTCGTGTCCTGGTCTCAAGACAACAATCTTTCCCTCAATCCCAGCAGCGAACGACTTCAGGAACCATACCCCTGTAGAAACATAGACAATAGGTGCAGGAGTAGGCCATTCGGCCCTTCCAGCCAGCACCGCCATTCAATATGATCATGGTTGATCATCCCCAATCAGTACCCCGTTCCTGCTTTCTCCCCATATCCTTTGATTCCATTAGCCCTAACATCTATATCTAACTCTCTCTTAAAAACATCCAGTGAATCGGCCTCCACTGCCTTCTGCGGCAGAGAATTCCACAGATTCACAACTCTCTGGGTGAAAAAGTTTCTCCTCATCTCAGAACTAAATAGCCGACCCTTTATTCTTATACTGACCCCTGGTTCTGGACTCCCCCAACATCGGGAACATTTTTCCTGCATCTAGCCTGTCCGATCCCTTAAGAATTTTATATGTTTCTGTAAGATATCCTCTCATCCTAAATTCCAGAGTGTACAAGCCCAGTCGCTCGATTCCTTCATTATATGACAGTCCCGCCATCCCGGGAATTAACCTGGTAAACCTACGCTGCGCTCCCTCAATAGCAAGAATGTCCTTCCTCAAATTAGGGGACCAAAACTGCACACAATACTCCAGGTGTGGTCTCACTAGGACTCTGTACAACTTGAGAAGGACCTATTTGCTTCGATATTTGATTCCTCTTGATATAAAGGCCATTCGCTTTCTTCACTGCCTGCTGTACCTGCATGCTTACTTTCATAGACTGATGTACAAGGACCCCCAGATCCCATTGTACTTCCCCTTTTCCCAACTTGACGTCATTTAGATAGTAATCTGCCTTCCTGTTCTTGCTACCAAAGTGGATAAGCTCACATTTATCCGCATTAAACGTCATCTGCCATGCATCTGCCCACTCCCCCAACCTGTCCAAGTCACCCTGCATTCCGATAGCTATCCTCCAGGTGTGGTCTCACTAGGTCTCCGTACAACTGCAGAAGGACATCTTTGCTCCTATACTCAATTCCTCTTGCATTGAAGGAAGGTTTTTTCACACTGAGGGTTGTGGGTGCCAAGTGGAACGCGCGGCCAAGTGTGGAGGTGCAGGGAGATACGGTGTTTAAGAGACTTTTAGATAAGCAGACACAAGGACTTGCCGATGCTGGAATCTTGTACACAACACAAAGTGCTGTGGAAACCAGACTGGGCAACATCTCCAGAGAACACAGATAGGCGACGTTTCAATTCAAGACGTCCGAAGAGCGTGTCCCGACCCAAAACGTGGCTTATCCATGTCCTCCAGAGATGCTGCCTGATCTGCCACGTTACTCCAGCATTGTGTGTTCTACTTTTAGACGGACTCACAGATCCTCACACGCTAGGCACAAAGAGATCGTGCCGCCTGACGGCAGCGGCCTCTACAGTCCGTCTGTCTTTTTAAAAAATATATATATATTTGTCCTGTTGTGTGTATGGTTTGGTTGTGGTTTGTATGTGTTGTTTTTAACTGTGTATGTGTGGGGGGGCGTGGGCGGTAAACTTTTAAATCTCTTCCCTGTACGGGGGGAAGCGACCTTTTCCCTGTCGGGTCTCCGTTGTCGTTGGAGCCTTGCACCGTGGAGCGGCCTCCAACCGGAACGATCTGGGGGCTCCAGTCGCGGAACCTGCGGACTCACCATTGGCCGGCTTTGGAGCGTGGAGAGCTGCGGTGGCGCGCGGCTGCGACCCGACTCCGGAGCTTCGGAGCTTCGGCGGCTCCGGCTGCAGGCCCAGTGGACGGTAACATCGGGAGCTCGCGGGTCCCTGGTGGGAGACCGCTTTTCGGAGCTCCCGCAACGGCCGAATTGTGGGGTTGATAACGACCACGAGCGGGGCCTTACATCGCCCGGCGCGGCTTTAGAACGGCCGCGGGACTTACCATCGCCCTACGGGGGCTTTGACATCGGGAGAAGAATGGAGAGCAGGGGAGAGACAAGACTTTGCCTTCCATCACAGTGAGGAGGAGATTCACTGTGATGGATATTTGTGAAAATTGTGTTGGGTGTGTGTCTTGGTGCTGGTCTTGTTGTATGGCTGCAGAAACCAAATTTCCTTTGAACTTCATTTGAGGTTCAAATGACAATAAACGGTATCGTATTTACATTCACACCAAAGCCAATTAACCTACAAACCTGCACGACTTTGGAGTGTGGGAGGAAACCGGAGCACCCGGAGAAAACCCACACGGGCCACGGGGAGAAGGTACAAACTCCGTACAGACAGCGCCCGTAGTCGGGATCGAACCCGGGTCTCTGGCGCCGTGAGGCAGCAACTCTACCGCTGCGCCACCGTGCCGCCCTACTGAACCACGGTTTGTGTCTCCCCTGCATCTATTGGCAGTTATACGGGACAATAACACATTACAATGCGGGCCCAGACACACTGTTGTGGACACACAGGCTAATTTGGAACTCCCTTTGGCAAGCCTGAAACCACTTTGGTCACTGACTCCACTTCCTGTTTGTCTGGTTAGGTCTTGAAGAGGGTGTCTCCCATCAGATGTCACTACATGTGCCAGCAATTCCATTCTGTTAACAAACTGCCCTCAAATCAAACCCCTCGCTGCATTTTGATTGTCGGAAGGAATTGCAGACGCTGATTTACACCGAAGATAGTTACAAAATGCTGGAGTAACTCAGCGGGACAGGCAGCATCTCTGGAGAGAAGGAATGGGTGACGTTTCGGGTCGAGACCCTTCTTCAGTCTGTATGGAGTGTGTACATTTTCCCTGCCACGGCACACACTTCAATATCTCTAGACCCCCCTCCCCTGACTCTCAGTCTGAAGAAGGGTCTCGACCCGAAACATCACCCGTTCCTTCTCTCCAGAGATGCTGCTCGTCCCGCTGAGTTACTCCAGTGTCTGTCTTACTACATGTTAACTCTGTTTGCTTTGTTGTCACCTACTCCCGGCTAAAACCCCTGTCCCACTGTACGAGTTCATTCAAGACTTCTCCCGAGTTTCCCCTGATTCAAACACGGAGAATTACGGTAGTGGCCGCTCGTAGGTACTCGGGGTCTCGTGGACATTTTGTCAACGTTGAAAAATCTTCACGAGCTTACCGCGTTTCCCGAGTACCTGCCGTTAGCGTTTCGAGCCGCTAAGAGACGTCCCGAGCTCTGACGTACCCGCTACATACATTCTATGTGCTTACCACGAGTTAGATTTTTTTAAAACTCGGGAGAGCTCTTGAATGAGCTCGTACAGTGGGGCAGGGCTTTTACAATAGTCTATTGTTCCTTGATCGCCATCCCCTTTTGTCTTGTTTTCACACCCCGCACTTCCTTATCTCTGCGTCTCACTCTCCCCTGACTCTTAGTCTGAAGCAACGTCGCCCATTCCTTCTCTCCGGAGACGCTGCCTGTCCCGCTGAGTTACTCCAGCATTTTGTGGCCATCCTCGGTTTAAACCAGCATCTGCAGTTCCCTTTCCGACACACGAGGTCTATGGAGTCTCAAGAGTGAAAATTCTCCACGACAAAATGTTTCCCACGGCAGTATCGATGGTTAGACTAACATCGAATACACAGTTCACATCATCGAGAGTTCAGAAAGTCATTCAGAAAGTTTATCGATAGTGCATGGGTCTATGAATAAACCTCACTGAGTCATCTTAAAACAAACATCAACAAAACTTGACCTCTTTCACACAGATCTCTCAACCATTGCATCTTACAGTCATAAAGGACCTTAATCCTACCACCTTGCACCATATATAGGCTGCAGCTCACAACACAGAGTGCCTGAAGAAGGGTCTCGACCCGAAACGTCACCTATTCCTTCTCTCAATAGACAATAGACAATAGGCGCAGGAGTAGGTCATTCGGCCCTTCGAGCCAGCACCGCCATTCAATGTGATCATGGCTGATCATCCACAATCAGTACCCCGTTCCTGCCTTCTCCCCATATCCCCTGACTCCGCTATTTTTAAGATCTCTCCTTTTCACACCTTCCCTTCCATACCTATGTGTCTCCCTCTCCCCCGACTCTCAGTCTGAAGAAGGGTCTCGACCCGAAACGCCGCCCGTTCCTTCTCTCCAGAGACGCTGCCCGTCCCGCTGAGTTACTCCAGCTTTTTGGGTCTGTCTTTCCAGGACACACGGGCAGGTCAGCACAGGAGAGGGATGTCAGGTCACATAGAAACATAGAAACATTGAAATTAGGTGCAGGAGTAGGCCATTCGGCCCTTCGAGCCTCCACCGCCATTCAATATGATCATGGCTGATCATCCAACTCAGTATCCCGTACCTTCATTCTCTCCAAACCCCCTGATCCCCTTAGCCACAAGGGCCACAAGGGCCACATCTAACTCCCTCTTAAATATAGCCAATGAACTGTGGCCTCAACTACCCTCTGTGGCAGAGAGTTCCAGAGATTCACCACTCTGTGTGTGAAAAAAGTTCTTCTCATCTCGGTTTTAAAGGATTTCCCCCTTATCCTTAAGCTGTGACCCCTTGTCCTGGACTTCCCCAACATCGGGAACAATCTTCCTGCATCTAGCCTGTCCAACCCCTTAAGAATTTTGTAAGTTTCTATAAGATCCCCTCTCAATCTCCTAAATTCTAGAGAGTATAAACCAAGTCTATCCAGTCTTTCTTCATAAGACAGTCACGGGTCTGTAAGTTTGAGTTTCAGTTGAGTTTAGTTTATTGTCACGTGTACCGAGGTACAGTGAAAAGCTTTCATTACGTGCTAACCAGCCAGCAAGACGATTGGGAAGCACGGTGGCGCAGCGGTAGAGTTGCTGCCTCACCGCGCCGGAGACCCGGGTTCGATCCCGGCTACGGGCGCTGTCTGTACGGAGTTTGTACGTTCCCCCCGTGACCTGCGTGGGTTTTCTCCGAAATCTTCAGTTTCCTCCCACACTCCAAAGACGTGCAGGTTTACAGGTTAACTGGCTTGGTATAAATGTAAATGGTCACTGGCATGCACAGGATAGTG
>NC_073401.1:29697495-29704995 GCF_028641065.1 Leucoraja erinaceus
GGGGTAGGCTCGATGGGCCGAATGGCCTAATTCTCCTCCGAGAACCTATGAACAGGACTGTATGTCTAAAGACAATAGACAATAGGTGCAGGAGTTGGCCACTCGGCCCTTCGAGCCAGCACCGCCATTCAATGGATAAGGGGGATTTAAGGATAAAGGGGAAATCTTTTAGGACCGAGATGAGAAAAACATTTTTTCACACAGCGAGTGGTGAATCTCTGGAATTCTCTGCCACAGAAGGTAGTTGAGGCCACAGTTCATTGGCTATATTTAAGGGGGAGTTAGATGTGGCCCTTGTGGCTGAAGGGATCAGGGGGTCTGGAGAGAAGGCAGGTACAGGATACTGAGTTGGATGATCAGCCATGATCATATTGAATGGCGGTGCAGGTTCGAAGGGCTGAATGGCCTACTCCTGCACCTATTTTCTATGTTTCTATGTTTCTATCATGGCTGATCATCAGTACCCTGTTCCTGCCTTCTCCCCATATCCCCTGACTCCGCTATCTGTAAGAGCTCTATCTAGCTTTCTAGCTTGAAAGTATCCAGAAAACATAGAAAAATAGAACATAGAAAATAGTAGGCCATTCGGCACTTCGAGCCTGCACCGCCATTCAATATGATCATGGCTGATCATCCAACTCAGTATCCTGTACCTGCCTTCTCTCCATACCCCCTGATCCCTTTAGCCACAAGGGCCACATCTAACTCCCTCTTAAATATAGTCAATGAACTGTGGCCTCAACTACCTTCTGCGGCAGAGAATTCCACAGATTCACCACTCTCTGTGTGAAAAATGTTTTCCTCATCTCGGTCCTAAAAGATTTCCCCCTTATCCTTAAATCCACCTTATCCATTGAATGGCGGTGCTGGCTCGAAGGGCCGAGTGGCCAACTCCTGCACCTATTGTCTATTGTCTGACTGTGTGACCCCTTGTTCTGGACTTCCCCAACATCGGGAACAATCTTCCTGCATCAAGCCTGTCCAACCCCCTAAGAATTTTGTAAGTTTCTATAAGACCCCCCCTCAATCTTCTAAATTCTAGCGAGTACAAGCCGAGTCTATCCAGTCTTTCTTCATATGAAAGTCCTGCCATCCCAGGAATCAGTCTGGTGAACCTTCTCTGTACTCCCGCTATGTGGCAAGAATGTCTTTCCTCAGATTAGGAGACCAAAACTGTACACAATACAGTGAACCGGCCTCTGACTAAACCCACAGACTCTGACTAAAACGCAAAAACTTAAAAGGGAAAGTTAAACCTGACTGTGAGTAAGTCCCCAAGGAAGCCAACATCGGAACAACGCTGACTTCATAGGTCTGCGATCTGCATGAACAATCTGCCCAGGCAGATGTTTCATTCATACCGTCAATAATTTGTGTCATAGTTCAAACTTCTTGCATAAACCCTACTGCTTTTTAAACCTGATTTTCCGAAATTACTGCCCAAAGATTTTACACTGCAAAACAAAATTTGATCTTACGTGCAAAAAAAATACATTTCAATCAACGAAGACAAAATTCTTTTTTTTTTTCAACATTTGAAGAAGACATTTGTTAAAGGCGAGGAGTGAAGGGAGAGTCTTAACTTTTTCACACACAAAGGGTGGTGGGTGTATGGAGCGAGCTGCCGGAGGAGGTAGTTGAGGCTGGGCCTATAACGCAAGGTTTAATAAACATTTCATAGTATTGTGGGTTACACAAAAAAGCTGGAGAAACTCAGCGGGTGCAGCAGCATCTATGGAGCGAAGGAAATAGGCGACGTTTCGGGACGAAACCCAACAGGAAATAGGCAACGTTTCGGGACGAAACCCGGAAGGGTTTCGTCCCGAAACGTTACCTATTTCCTTCGCTCCATAGATGCTGCTGCACCCGCTGAGTTTCTCCAGCACTTTTGCCTACCTTCGATTTTCCAGCATCTGCAGTTCCTTCTTAAACGCAAAGTTGCCTATTTCCTTCGCTCCATAGATGCTGCTGCACCCGCTGAGTTTCTCCAGCTTTTTTGTGTAACCTTCGATTCTCCAGCATCTGCAGTTCCCTCTGAAAAACTCATAGTATTGTGTTCAGTTTTGATCGCTCATCTACAAGAAGATAATTGTTAAGGTGGAGAGAGTGTGAAAACCGTACCACCTTGGTTGGCCCTTCTAGTTCAGAGTTCTTCAAAGTGGTGGAGGCTTAACGGCCTATTAAATTGGCATACTCGTAGTGTCCAGTTTAGAATTACAGCGCGCAAAAACAGGCCATTCGGCCCATCCAGTCCACACCAACCAGCGATCCCCGCCCACTAACACAATCCTACACACACGAGGGGCAATTTACATGTTATACCGAGCCAACTAACCCATAAAACCTGTACGTATGCGGAGTGTGGGAGGAAACGCACTCCCAATGTTGGGCGAGTCCAGAACCAGGGGCCACACACACACAGTCTTAGAATAATGGGGAGGTCATTTAAGACTGAGGTGTGAGGAAAAACTTTTTCACCCAGAGAGTTGTGAATTTGAGGAATTCCCTGCCACAGAGGGCAGTGGAGGCCAAGTCACTGGATGGATTTAAGAGAGAGTTAGATTAGATAGAGCTCTAGGGGCTAGTGGAGTCAAGGGATATGGGGAGAAGGCAGGCACGGGTTATTGATAGGGGACGATCAGCCATGATCACAATGAATGGCGGTGCTGGCTCGAAGGGCCGAATGGCCTCCTCCTGCACCTATTTTCTATGTTTCTAAAGCGAAGATCTTGGAGAACATCACGGGGAGAACGGGCAAACTCCGTACAGACAGCGCCAGAGTTGGGATGGATCCCGGGTCTCCGACGCTGTGATCGCTGTGAGGCCGCGACTCTACCGCTGCGCCTGCCCTGGAAGAATGTAATCAGTGTGCTCCCTCTCTCCAGAGATGCTGCCTGGTGTGTGGAGATACTCCAGCTTTTTGTGTCTGCCTTTGGCTCTGAGAGAGAGTTAAGCTCCACGTTGCTCCTGCTTCTCATTAGCATCTGCTCCGAGAGTCTTTCCCTCAGGTTAGAAGCCCGTTCAAGCGTTTTACTGCCATCAATACGACGAGGGCTCTCAGCTGCCTTATGTTTAACTTCAGGAAGCCAGGCTCATAATTGTGGCTCGCAAAGGTCCTGTTGTACAGATGCATCGCAGTTCCAATGTGACAGAGACAGAGTGTGTGTGGGAGGGAACTGCACATGTTGCTTTAAACCGAATACAGACAAAAAAGGGACAGGCAGCATATAACCATATAACATATAACAATTACAGCACGGAAACAGGCCATCTCGGCCCTACAAGTCCGTGCCGAACAATTATTTTCCCTTAGTCCCACCTGCCTGCACTCATACCATAACCCTCCATTCCCTTCTCATCCATATGCCTATCCAATTTATTTTTAAATGATACCAATGAACCTGCCTCCACCACTTCCACTGGAAGCTCATTCCACACCGCTACCACTCTCTGAGTAAAGAAGTTCCCCAATCATATTACCCCTAAACTTCTGTCCCTTAATTCTGAAGTCATGTCCTCTTGTTTGAATCTTCCCTATTCTCAAAGGGAAAAGCTTGTCCACATCAACTCTGTCTATCCCTCTCATAATTTTAAAGACTTCTATCAAGTCCCCCCTTAACCTTCTGCGCTCCAGAGAATAAAGACCTAACTTATTCAACCTATCTCTGTAACTTAGTTGTTGAAACCCAGGCAACATTCTAGTAAATCTCCTCTGTATTCTCTCTATTTTGTTGACATCCTTCCTATAATTGGGCGACCAAAATTGTACCCCATACTCCGCTGGACAGCGGAGACAAGGCAGCATCTCTGGAGAGAAGGAATGGGTGATGTTTCTGGTCGAGACCCTTCTTCAGAATTCGCATAGCGTGATCTTATAGGGGTGTATAAAATCATGAGAGGAATAGATCGGGTAGATGCACAGATCGAGTCTCTTGCCCAGAGTAGGGGAATCGAGGACCAGAGGACATAGGTTCAAAGATATAATAGGAATCCGAGGGGTAACTTTTCCACACAAAGGGCGGTGGGTGTGTGGAACGAGCTGCCAGAGGAGGTAGTTGCAGCAGCATCTATGGAGCGAAGGAAATCCCGAAACGTTGCCTATTTCCTGTTGGGTTTCGTCCCGAAACGTTGCCTATTTCCTTCGCTCCATAGATGCTGCTGCACCCGCTGAGTTTCTCCAGCATTTTTGTCTACCTTACACTGTTGCTTAGCTTCGAGCCTTAGGGCCTTTTCCACACTTACAGACATTCATTCAGCGAACTGCCACGTTAAGACCAAATCTAACTGCTCGGGTATTCATCGATATCATATGAAGCTGATGGAATGCATCTGGGGCCAACACAAACATGGAGGCAAGATGTTTCATGTACAAGATTACTTCTTGGTTTGGTATAAATGCAGGTGGCAATGGGCCCAATTTTCCTTTCAGTCAGGGGGGGGTGAAATAGTCGTGTGTGTGGGGAGGAACAGCAGATGCTGGTTTACACTCGAGACAGACACAGAATGCTGGAGTAACTCAGCGGGACAAGGCAGCATCTCTGGAGAGAAGGAATGGGTGAGGTTTCCAGACTGAAGTTTACTTCTGACTGTCTTGCAAAAATACTTGTCTTGCACGTCAGTCTCGGCCCAAAACGTTGCCCATTCCTTCCCTCAACAAGATTGTTAAGGGCTTGGACACGCTAGAGGCAGGAAACAGGTTCCCGATGTTGGGGGAGTCCAGAACCAGGGGCCACACACAGTTCAAGAATAAGGGGTAAGCCATTTAGAACGGAGACAAGGAAACACTTTTTCACACAGAGTGTGGCGAGTCTGTGGAATTCTCTGCCTCAGAGGGTGGTGGAGGCAGGTTCTCTGGATGCTTTCAAGAGAGAGCTAGATAGGGCTCTTAAAGATAGCGGAGTTAGGGGATATGGGGAGAAGGCAGGAACGGGGTACTGATTGTGGATGATCAGCCATGATCACATTGAATGGAGGTGATGGCTCGAAGGGCCAAATGGCCTACTCCTGCACCTATTGTCTATTGTCTATTGTCCTCCAGAGATGCTGAGTTACTCCAGCATTTAAGTGCCCATCTTGGGTGTAAACCAGCATCTGCAGTTCCTTGGTAGACACAAAAATGCTGGAGAAACTCAGCGGGTGAGGCAGCATCTGTGGAGCGAAGGAAATAGGTGACGTTTCGGGTCGAGACCCTTCTTCAGACTGATGTCGGGAGGGGGGGGGAGGAGCTGGAAAAAGAAAGGAAGAGGCGGAGGCAGTGGGCTGTGGGGGGAGCTGGGAAGGGGAGGGGAAGGAGGGAGAAAGCAGGGACTACCTGAAATTGGAGAAGTCAATGTTCATACTTCATACACTTGGTTTATACTCTCTAGAATTTAGAAGATTGACGGGGGATCTTATAGAAACTTACAAAATTCTTAAGGGGTTGGACAGGCTGGATGCAGGAAGATTGTTCCCGATGTTAGGGAAGTCCAGGACAATGTGTCACAGCTTAAGGATAAGGGGGAAGATCCTTTAAAACCGAAGATGGGAACAAATTTTTCACACAGAGAGTGGTGAATCTCTGGAACTCTCAATACAGAGGGTAGTCGAGGCCAGTTCGGCCCTATATTTTAAGAGGGAGTTTCAATGTGGCCCTTGTGATCTGAGGGATCAGGGGGTCGTGGAGAGAAGGCAGGTACCTGATACTGAGTTGGATGATCAGCCATGATCATCATTGAATGGCGGCCTGCAGTCTCGAAGGGCCGAATGGCCTACTCCTGCACCTCTTTCTATGTTTCTATGTTTCTATGTTTCTATACCGCTGGGGTGTAAACTACCCAAACGAAATATGAGGTGCTGCTCCTCCAATTTGCGGTGGGGCTCACTCTGGGCATGGAGGAGGCCCAGGACAGAGAGGTCGGATTGGGATTGGGAATGGGAAGGGGAGTTGAGGCGTTGAGCCACCGGGAGATCAGGTTGGTTGATGTGAACTGAGCGGAGGTGTCGGGCGAAACGATCGCCAAGCCTGCGCTTGGTCTCACCGATGTAGAGCAGCTGACACCTAGAGCAGCGGATGCAATAGATGAGGTTGGAGGAGGTGCAGATGAACCTCTGCCTCACCTGGAAATTCCTCCCCACACACAACTATTTCACCTCCCCCCCCTGACTGAAAGGAAAATTGGGCCCATTGCCACCTGCATTTATACCAAACCAAGAAGTAATCTTGTACATGAAACATCTTGCCTCCATGTTTGTCTTGGCCACAGATGCATTCCATCAGCTTCATATGATATCGATGAATACCCGAGCAGTTAGATTTGGCCTTAACGTGGCGGTTCACTGAATGAATGTCTGTAAGTGTGGAAAAGGCCCTAAGGCTCGAAGCTAAGCAACAGTGTAAGGTAGACAAAAATGCTGGAGAAACTCAGCGGGTGCAGCAGCATCTATGGAGCGAAGGAAATAGGCAACGTTTCGGGACGAAACCCAACAGGAAATAGGCAACGTTTCGGGACGAAACCCAACAGGAAATAGGCAACGTTTCGGGACGAAACCCGGAAGGGTTTCGTCCCGAAACGTTACCTATTTCCTTCGCTCCATAGATGCTGCTGCACCCGCTGAGTTTCTCCAGCACTTTTGCCTACCTTCGATTTTCCAGCATCTGCAGTTCCTTCTTAAACGCAAAGTTGCCTATTTCCTTCGCTCCATAGATGCTGCTGCACCCGCTGAGTTTCTCCAGCATTTTTGTCTACCGCCGCCCTCCAAACTCCTCCTATCCCTATCCTGTCTAACTATTGCTTAAATGTTGGGATAGTTCCCAGCCTCAACTACCTCCTCTGGCAGCTCGTTCCACACACCCACCGCCCTTTGTGTGGAAAAGTTACCCCTCGGATTCCTATTAAATCTTTGAACCTATGTCCTCTGGTCCTCGATTCCCCTACTCTGGGCAAGAGACTCAATCTGTGCATGTTGCAGGCTTAGTTTGCTGATACACCGCGGAAACATAGAAAATAGTTGCAGTGGAGGCCATTCGGCCCTTCGAGCCTGCACCATCCGCCATTCAACATGATCATGGCTGATCATCCAACTCAGTATCCCGTCCCTGCCTTCTCTCCATACCCTCTGATCCCTTTAGCCACAAGGGCCACATCTAACTCCCTCTTAAATATAGCCAATGAACTGTGTGTGGCCTCAACTACCTTCTGTGGGTGAGAATTCCACAGATTCACCACTCATGGCCATTCGGCCCACCGAGTCCATGCCGACACTAGCACTAAAGACAATTTACAATTCTACCAAACCCATTTAACCCACAAACCCTTTGAATGTCTTTGGAACGTGGGAGGAATGTGGGTGCTCCCGGAGAAAACCCACGCAGGGGAGCGTGCAAACTCCGTACAGACAGCACCATATAGTCAGGATGGAAACTGGTTCTCTGGCGCTGTGAGGCAGCAACTCTACCGCTGCGCCACCGTGCCGCCCATAACTTAGTTTTGCACTGATATTGTTTTTTTTTTAAATGTTTAA
>NC_073401.1:29709995-29717495 GCF_028641065.1 Leucoraja erinaceus
CTGTCTTATGAAGAAAGACTGGATAGACTAGGTTTATACTCTCTAGAATTTACAAAATTGAGAGGGGATCTTATAGAAACTTACAAAATTCTGAAGGGGTTGGACAGGCTAGATGCAGGAAGATTGTTCCCGATGTTAGGGAAGTCCAGGACAAGGGGTCACAGCTTAAGGATAAAGGGGAAATCCTTTAAAACCGAGATGAGAAGAACTTTTTTCACGCAGAGAGTGGTGAATCTCTGGAACTCTCTGCCACAGAGGGTAGTTGAGGCCAGTTCATTGGCTATATTTAAGAGGGAGTTAGATGTGGCCCTTGTGGCTAAGGGGATCAGGGGGTATGGAGAGAAGGCAGGTACGGGATACTGTGTTGGATGATCAGCCATGATCATATTGAATGGCGGTGCAGGCTCGAAGGGCCGAATGGCCTACTCCTGCACCTAATTTCTATGTTTCTATGTCTATGTTCTCCACAGATGCTGCCTGACCCGCTGAGTTACTCCAGCACTCTGTGCCTTTCCTGTGCCAATACCTGGATAGGGTGACGTTTTGGGTTGGGACCCTTCTTCAATCATCTTTGGACTAAATAAGAGACCAGTCCGTCCACTATGTATGTGTAAGAGGGAACTGCAGATGCTGGCTTTAACCGAAGGTAGACACAAAATGCTGGAGTAACTCAGCGGGACGGGAAGCATCTCTGGAGAGAAGGAATGGGCGACGTTTCGGGTCGAGACCCTTCTTCAGACTGAGAGTCAGCGGAGAGGTAAACTGGAGGAACGAAAAATTCCAGAACAAATCAGAGCTGGTAACCGCTAACCAACGAGCCCACAATGGTCAATTGTTGGCTGTGCAAGAGAGCGATAAACAGAGGGGTACAAATAATGAAGCTAGCAGGCTGACCAGGGTGGGGGATGGAGAGAGAGGGGGGGAAGCAAGGGTTACTTGAAGTTAGAGAAGTCAATGTTCATACCGCTGGGGTGTAAGCTACCCAAGCGGAATATGAGGTGCTGCTCCTCTAATTTGCGCTGGGCATCACTCTGACAGTGGAGGAGGCCCAGGACAGAGGTTGGGGGTGGGGGGGGGGGGGGGGTGGGGGGGGGGGGGGGGGGGGGGGGGGGGGGGGGGGGGGGGGGGGGGTAGTGGGGGGGGATGGCGTGGGCCGAGTGCAGGCGCGAATATTCCCTTGAAGGATGCTTGTCTTTGTTTCCATGGCGACTGGTGCATTAGCGGCGGCAACAAGGGGCCAGACTTTTTTATCTTTACACGTTCGTCAATGGTGTTTCCCTCTCAGTAGCTGCCCCAGGATCCACCCCCTCCCCCTCCCCCCACGCCCCCTCCCCCCCCACACTCCCCCCCCCCCCCCCCCTGTTTATATTATATACTGCACGGTGGCGCAGCGGGTAGAGCTGCTGCCTCACAGCGCCGGAGACCCAGGTTCGATCCTGACTACGGGCGCTGCCTGTACGGAGTTTGCACGTTCTCTCCCTGTGATCGCGTGGATTTCCTCCGGGTGCTCCGGGTTCCTTCCACACTCCAAAAGACGTGCAGGTGTGTCGGTTATTTTGGCTTCGGCATAAATTGTTTGGGATAGTGCTGGCGTGTGGGGATCGCTGGTCGGTGCGGACTCGATGGGCCGAAGGGCCTGTTTCCGAGTCTGTGCCACTAAACTAAACTAAACTAAAAAGACGGACACAAAATGTGGTAACTCAATGGGCAGTAACTCAGCGGAGAGATGGCAGCATCTCTGGAGAAAAAGGAATATGTGGCGTTTTAGGTCTTCAGACATTCCTCCTCTCCAGAGATGTTGCTGCTTGATGTCCCGCTGAGTTACTCCAGCATTTTGTGTCTGTATCTTGGGTTTAAACCGGCACCTGCGGTTCTTCCATCCACGCACTTGTTTAAACCGTTGTGTAAATGATCCCACCCCGCCTGGGTGAAGGAACCCATTCATTATTTAGTTGCATCTCATCTTGTAGACGTGTAGCTTTTAAGAGCCAGTTTCTCTGGTAACGTTGCATTGATTTTCGCTTTTATGAGGATTTGACTGAAAGTTGAAACTGATGGCCACATTTCGACTTTACAAGGATTGGCCATTTTGATTGAGGAGAGGACACATTTTGTTGGGGGGGGGGGGGGGAGGGGGGGGGGGGGGGGGGGGGTGTGTTTAATCGATTTGGCCGCCTCACTGCCAGCACAAATCCTCTTTGCATTCTGCGCAGCTTGCTTTATTCCCGCTGCTTTCCGCTCAGTCCACCTGATCTCCAGGTTGTCTCCACCAACTCCCCCTCCCATTCCCACACTGACCTTTCTGTCCTGGGCCTCCTCCACTGTCAGAGTGAGGCCCAGCGCAAATTGGAGGAACAGGGAGCTCGGGGAGAACAGGCAGGAAACATGTTCCCCAATGTTGGGGGAGTCCAGAACCAGGGGCCACTGTTTTAGAATAAAGGGGGTAAGCCATTTAGAACGGAGACGAGGAAACACCTTTTCACCCAGAGAGTCGTGAGTCTGTGGAATTCTCCGCCTCAGAGGGCGGTGGAGGACAATTCTCTGGTTGCTTTCATGAGAGAGCTAGATAGGGCTCTTAAAGTCCGGGCAGAGTCAGGGGATATGGGGAGAAGGCAGGAACGGGGTACCGATTGTGGATGATCAGCCATGATCACGTTGAATGGCAGTGCTGGCTCGAAGGGCCGAAAGGCCTCCTCCTGCACCTATTGTCTATTGTCACCCCAGCGGTAAGAACATTGAAGATAGACACAAAGAGTTGGAGTAACTCAGCGGGACAGGCAGCATCTCTGTAGAGAAGGAATGGGTGACGTTTCAGGTCGAGACCCTTCTTCATTATTGACTCCTCTAACTTCAAGTAGCCCTTGCATTCCCTCTCTCTCTCCGTCCCTCCCCCACCCCAATCGTCCCGCTAATTTCCTCATTCGTATCTCTTCGTTATCACCCCCTTCCACCGCCAACAACGGACCATTGTGGGCTCCTTGGTTATAGCTGTTCTGCAACTTTGAGTAGCACCAGTTTCCCTCTCCCCTACTCCCAGTCTACAGAAGGGTCTCGACCAAAAACGGCACCCATTCCTTCTCTCCAGAGAAATGCCGCCTGTCCCGCTGAGTTACTCCGGCACTTTGCGTCTATCTTCGGGGTAAACCAGCATCTGCAGTTCCTTCCTCCAACATGAGATGAAATATCACTTTGAAAGTACAATGACTGACAAACACACTACTTAAAGGCCTATATTGTGTCAGAGGTATGTGCTTTAACAGTGTTGCGTACACTTTTGGTCTCCAAATCTGAGGAAGGACATTATTGCCATGGAGGGAGTGCAGAGACGGTTCACCAGACTGATTCCTGGGATGTCAGGACTGTCTTATGAAGAAAGACTGGATAGACTTGGTTTATACTCTCTAGAATTTAGGAGATTGAAAGGGGATCTTATAGAAACTTACAAAATTCTTAAGGGGTTGGACAGGCTAGATGCAGAAAGATTGTTCCCGATGTTGGGGAAGTCCAGGACAAGGGGTCACAGCTTAAGGATAAGGGGGAAATCCTTTAAAACCCGAGATGAGAAGAACTTTTTTCAGAGAGTGGTGAATCTCTGGAACTCTCTGCCACAGAGGGTAGTTGAGGCCAGTTCATTGGCTATATTTAAGAGGGAGTTAGATGTGGCCCTTGTGGCTAAGAGGATCAGGGGGTATGGAGAGAAGGCAGGTACGGGATACTGAGTTGGATGATCAGCCATGATCATATTGAATGGCGGTGCAGGCTCGAAGGGCCGAATGGCCTACTCCTGCACCTAATTTCTATGTTTCTATGTTTCTATGTACACACATACCAGAACTCAGGAGGTTCAACTGTTTATTAGAGGTGGTCAAACTGTAATTATAAGGGTGGGATTCCAGTCTATAATTTCCAAATTAATTTTCTCTCTTCTGAAAATGTGTTTGTGGGGGGGGGGGGGGGGGGGGGAGGGGGGGAGAGGAATAGATCGGGTAGATGCACTCTGAGTCGTTTACCCAGAGTAGGGGAATCGAGGACCAGAGGACAAAGGCTCAAGGTGAAGCGGAAAAGATTTAATAGGAATCCGAGGGGTAACATGGTGGGTGTATGGAACGAGCTGCCAGAGGAGGTAGTTGAGGCTGGGACTATCCCAACGTTTAAGAAACAGTTGGACAGGTACATGGGTAGGACAGGTTTGGAGGGATATGGACCAAGCGCAGGCAAGTGGGACTAGTGTAGCTGGGACATTGTTGGCCGGTGTGGGTAAGCTAGGCCGACGGGCCTGTTTCTCCACTAGTTTGGAGATACAGCCTGCAAACAGGCCCTTCGGCCCACCGAGTCAATGCTGACCTGCTATCCCCACACACTAGGCTGTTATCAGGCAACTGAACCATCCCACCATGACCAGAGAGCTGCCCCGAACTACTATCTACATTTTTGGCGACCCTCGGACTATCCTTGATTGGACTTTGCTGGCTTTACCCTGCATTAAATGTTATTCCCTTATAACATATCCACACACTGTAAATGGCTTGATTGTAATCATGTATTGTCTTTCCGCTGACTGGTTAGCACGCAACAAAAGCTTTTCACTGTACCTCGGTACACATGACAATAAACTAAACTGAACCTGGTACCATTGTACAATTTTGGTCGCCTAATTATAGGAAGGATGTCAACAAAATAGAGAGAGTACAGAGGATATTTACTAGAATGTTGCCTGGGTTTCAGCAACTAAGTTACAGAGAAAGGTTGAACAAGTTAGGGCTTTATTCTTTGGAGCGCAGAAGGTTAAGGGGGGACTTGATAGAGGTTTTTAAAATGATGAGAGGGATAGACAGAGTTGACGTGGAAAAGCTTTTCCCACTGAGAGTAGGGAAGATTCAAACAAGGGGGCATGACATGAGAATTAAGGGACTGAAGTTTAGGGGTAACATGAGGGGGAACTTCTTTACTCAGAGAGTGGTAGCTGTGTGGAATAAGCTTCCAGTGAAGGTGGTGGAGGCAGGTTCGTTTTTATCATTTAAAAATAAATTGGATAGTTATATGGACGGGAAGGGAATGGAGGGTTATGGTCTGAGCGCAGGTATATGGGACTAGGGGAGATTATGTGTTCGGCACGGACTAGAAGGGTCGAGATGGCCTGTTTCCGTGCTGTAATTGTTATATGGTTATATTATATGGTTAAGAAGGGTCTCTTGACCCGAAACGTCATCTATTCCTTCGCTCCATAGATGCTGCCTCAACCGCTGAGTTTCTCCAGCATTTTTTTGTCTGCCTTCGGGAGTTCTTTCTTAAACAAGGATAGTCTGAGGGTCACCGATGAGGTAGATGGGAGGTCAGGACTGCTCTCTGGTTGTGGTGGGACGGTTCAGTTGCCTGATAACAGCTGGGAAGAAACTGTGTCCCTGAATCTGGAGGTGTGTGTGTGCGTTTACACACTTCTGTACCTCTTGCCCGATGGGAGAGGGGAGAAATTTCTTAGCATCTGCAAACTGAAAAAACTAAACGAGTTTTGGAAACGGTTCAATAGCCAACTATACAAGACTGTAAGGAGGAACATGTAACCCAATGCTGTGGCTAAGAAGGAACTGCAGATGCTGGAAAATCGAAGGTAGAGAAAAGTGCTGGAGGAACTCAGCCGGTGCAGCAGCATCTATGGAGCGAGGGAAATAGGCAACGTTTCGGGACGAAACCCAAAAGGAAATAGGCAACGTTTCGGGACGAAACCCGGAAGGGTTTCGTCCCGAAACGTTACCTATTTCCTTCGCTCCATAAATGCATTTCGTTGTCTCTGTACTGTACACTGACAATGACAATTAAATTGAATCTGAATCTGAATCTGAATGCTGCTGCACCCGCTGAGTTTCTCCAGCACTTTTGTCTACCTTCGATTTTCCCGCATCTGCAGTTCCTTCTTGAAAATACAGGTCTTACGTCAATTGGCTTGGTGTAAGTGTAAATTGTCCCTAGTGTGTGTGTGTGTGTGTGTGTGTAGGGCAGGGTTTCGGCCCGAAACGTCGCCTATTTCCTTCACTCCATAGATGCTGCTGCACCCGCTGAGTTGCTGCCTCACAGCGCTAGCAGCACCGGAGGCCCCGGTTCGATCCCGACTACCGGGTGCTGCCTGTGCGGAGTTTGCACGTTCTCCCCGTGACCCGCCCGGGTTTTCTCCGAGATCTTCAGTCTCCTCCCACACTCCAAAGACGTACAGGTGTGTCGGTTGATTGGCCTGGTAAATGTAAAGATTGTCCCGAGTGGGTGCAGGATAGCGTTAGCGTGCGGGGATCGCTGGTCGGCGCGGACCCGGTGTATCTCTAAACGAAACTAAAAACGACTCTGGGTATAAGACCCTGCCCATCTACCCGATCTATTCCTCTCATGATTTTCTACATTTCAAACCTTTGGTTGCAAATATAGACATTAGCTTACATGGCATAGAAACATAGAAACATAGAAATTAGGTGCAGGAGTAGGGCCATTCGGCCCTTCGAGCCTGCACCGCCATTCAATATGATCATGGCTGATCATCCAACTCAGTATCCCGTACCTGCCTTCTCTCCATACCCCCTGATCCCCTTGGCCACAAGGGCCACATCTAACTCCCTCTTAAATATAGCCAATGAACTGACCTCTACTACCCTCTGTGGCAGAGAGTTCCAGAGATTCACCACTCTCTGTGTGAAAAAAGTTCTTCTCATCTCGGTTTTAAAGGATTTCCCCCTTATCCTTAAGCTGTGACCCCTTGTCCTGGACTTCCCTAACATCGGGAACACCGGGAAAGAGGCATCTGTGCCTCTGAGGTTATTTATATCAATGCATATGTATATTCACTAGAACAAAAAGGATTTGAGCTAGGCAGTTCATTGTTAGCACCAGATGGCTTAAAGCAGACAGAAGTAGGTAGAAATGAGGAATGTGTGTGGTGGGTTAACCCTATGATGAGCGCTTGAAGGCACTGGGCCTGTACTCGCTGGAGTTTAGAAGAATGAGGGGGGACCTCATTGAAACGTGCCGAGTAGTGAAAGGCCTGGATGGAGTGGATGTGGAGAGGATGTTTCCACTAGTGGCAGAGTCTAGGACTAGAGGTCACAGCCTCAAAATTAAAGGACGTTCTTTTAGGAAGGCCTAGAGAAGGAATTTCTTTAGTCAGAGGGTGGTGAATCTGTGGAATTCTACAAGATACAAGATACCTTTATTTGTCACAGAATTCTTTGCCACGGAAGGCTGTGGAGGCCAAGTCAATGGATATTTTTAATAGACAATTTGACAATAGACAATAGGTGCAGGAGTAGGCCATTCGGCCCTGTGAGCCAGCACCGCCATTCAATGTGATCATGGTTGATCATCCACAATCAGTACCCCGTTCCTGCCTTCTCCCCATATTCCCTGACTCCGCTATTTTTAAGAGCCCAATCTAGCTCTCTCTTGAAAGCATCCAGAGAACCGGCCTCTGAGGAGAAAACCCACGCAGGTCGCGGGGAGAACGTGCAAACTCCGTACAGA